>NW_027512835.1:145162-346705 GCF_048772815.1 Callospermophilus lateralis
ATTTAGAGTTCCAAATTCATCTATCTCTATAGGAGAGAACAGATTGAAACCTAAATATAAAAACTGCTACTAAGACGAACGCGTCAACCTAGAAGAAAAAAATTTGGTGAGCCAAGTGGCATTTGTGTACGGATCTTCACCACCAAGTATCATCAAGATTGGGTGAAAAAAAATATGCTGGTAATTCGGAAACTCGTTATTTCTTAGAAACTTGGCAACCCCTCTCAATGAAAGTGCTTTTCCACAGTCCCTGCTTAGGGTTACTTGAAGCGGAAACAAATAATAGAGACAAAACTGAGAACTCATTTATATTGTCAGGTTTCAAAGAGCTACTACAAACCATGTTGGATTTAGAGTTCCAAATTCATCTATCTATATACGAGAGAACAGAGTGAAACCTAAACATAAAAACTGCTACTGTAGAAGAACTCTTCAACCTAGAAGAACAAAATTTGGTGAGCCAAGTGGGATTTGTGTACTGATCATGACCACCAAGTATAATCAACATTGGGTGAAAAAATATTTGCTGGTATTTCGGATACTCGTTATTTCTTAGAAGCTTGGCAACCCCTCTCAATGAAAGTGCTTTCCACAGTCACTGCTTAGGGCTACTTGAAGCAGAAACAAATCATAGAGACAAAACTGAGAACTCCTTTATTTTGTCAAGGTTCAAAGAGCTACTACAAACCATGTTGGATTTAGAGTTCCAAATTCATCTATCTATATAGGAGAGAACAGATGGAAACCTAAATATAAAAACTGCTACAGTAGACGAACGCTTCATCCTAGAAAAACAAAATTTGGTGAGCCAAGTGGGATTTGTGTACTGATCATTGCCACCAAGTGTCATCAAGATTGCAAGAAAAAATATTTAATGGTATTTCGGAAACTCGTTATTTCTTAGAAGCTTGGCAACCCCTCTCAATGAAAGTGCTTTTCCACAGTCTGTGCCTAGGACTACTTGAAGAGGAAACAAAACATAGAGACAAAACTGAGAACTACTTTATTTTGTCAAGTTTCAAAGAGCTACTGCAAACCATGTTGGATTTAGGGTTCCAAATTCTTCTATCTATATAGGTGAGAACAGAGGGAAACCTAAATATAAAAACTGCTACAGTAGACGAACGCTTCAACCTAGAAGAACAAATTTGGTGAGCCAAGTGGGATTTTGTGAACTGATCATTACCACCAAGTATCATCATGATTGGGTGAAAAGATATTTGATTGTATTTCGGAAACTAGTAATTTCTTGGAAGCTTGGCAACCCCTCTCAATGAAAGTGCTTTCCACCGTCTGTGCCTAGGGCTACTTGAAGAGGAAACAAACCGTAGAGCCAAAACTGAGAACTCCTTTATTTTGTCAAGTTTCAAAGAGCTACTACAAACCATGCTGGAGTTAGAGTTCCAAATTCATCTATCTCTATAGGCGAGAACAGATTGAAACCTAAATATAAAAACTGCTACTAAGACGAACGCGTCAACCTAGAAGAACAAATTTTGGTGAGCCAAGTGGGATTTGTGTACCGATCTTCAACACCAAGTATCATCAAGATTGGGTGAAAAAATATTTGCTGGTAATTCGGAAACTCGTTATTTCTTAGAAACTTGGCAACCTCTCTCAATGAAAGTGGTTTTCCACAGTCCCTGCTTAGGGTTACTTGAAGGGGAAACAAATAATAGAGACAAAACTGAGAACTCATTTATATTGTCAGGTTTCAAAGAGCTACTACAAACCATGTTGGATTTAGAGTTCCAAATTCATCTATCTATATAGGAGAGAACAGAGTGATACCTAAATATAAAAACTGCTACTTAGACAAACTCTTCAAAATAGAAGAACAAAATTTAGTGAGCCAAGTGGGATTTGTGAACCGATCATTACCACCAAGTATCATCAAGATTGGGTGAAAAAATATTTTCTGGTATTCTGGAAACACGTAATTTCTTGGAAGCTTGGCAACCCCTCTCAATGAAAGTGCTTTTTCACAGTCTCTGCTTAGGGCTGCTTGAATCGGAAAGAAATCATAGAGACAAAACTGAGAACTACTTTATTTTGTCAAGTTTCAAAGAGCTACTGCAAACCATGTTGGATTTAGAGTTCCAAATTCATCTATCTATATAGGAGAGAACAGAGGGAAAACTAAATATAAAAACTGCTACAGTATACGAACACTTCAACCTAGATGAACAAAATTTGGTGAGCCAAGTGGGATTTGTGTACTGATCATTGCCACCAAGTGTCATCATGATTGCAAGAAAAAATATTTAATGGTATTTTGGAAACTCGTTATTTCTTAGAAGCTTGGCAACCCCTCTCAATGAAAGTGCTTTTACACCGTCTGTGCTTAGGGCTACTTGAAGAGGAAACAAACCATAGAGACAAAACTGAGAACTCCTTTATTTTGTCAAGTTTCAAAGAGCTACTACAAACGATATTGGATTTAGAGTTCCAAATTCATCTATCTCTATAGGAGAGAACAGAGTGAAACCTAAATATAAAAACTGCTACTTAGACGAACGCTTCAACATAGAAGAACAAAATTTGGTGAGCCAAGTGGGATTTGTGAACTGATCATTACCACCAAGTATCATCATGATTGGGTGAAAAGATATTTGATGGTATTTCGGAAACTTGTAATTTCTTGGAAGCTTGGCAACCCCTCTCAATGAAAGTGCTTTTACACCGTCTGTGCCTAGGCCTACTTGAAGAGGAAACAAACCGTAGAGACAAAACTGAGAACTCCTTAATTTTGTCAAGTTTCAAAGAGCCACTACAAAAAATGTTGGATTTAGAGTTCCAAATTCATCTATCTCTATAGGAGAGAACAGATTGAAACCTAAATATAAAAACTGCTACTAAGACGAACGCGTCAACCTAGAAGAAAAAAATTTGGTGAGCCAAGTGGCATTTGTGTACGGATCTTCACCACCAAGTATCATCAAGATTGGGTGAAAAAAAAATATGCTGGTAATTCGGAAACTCGTTATTTCTTAGAAACTTGGCAACCCCTCTCAATGAAAGTGCTTTTCCACAGTCCCTGCTTAGGGTTACTTGAAGCGGAAACAAATAATAGAGACAAAACTGAGAACTCATTTATATTGTCAGGTTTCAAAGAGCTACTACAAACCATGTTGGATTTAGAGTTCCAAATTCATCTATCTATATACGAGAGAACAGAGTGAAACCTAAACATAAAAACTGCTACTGTAGAAGAACTCTTCAACCTAGAAGAACAAAATTTGGTGAGCCAAGTGGGATTTGTGTACTGATCATGACCACCAAGTATAATCAACATTGGGTGAAAAAATATTTGCTGGTATTTCGGATACTCGTTATTTCTTAGAAGCTTGGCAACCCCTCTCAATGAAAGTGCTTTCCACAGTCACTGCTTAGGGCTACTTGAAGCAGAAACAAATCATAGAGACAAAACTGAGAACTCCTTTATTTTGTCAAGGTTCAAAGAGCTACTACAAACCATGTTGGATTTAGAGTTCCAAATTCATCTATCTATATAGGAGAGAACAGATGGAAACCTAAATATAAAAACTGCTACAGTAGACGAACGCTTCATCCTAGAAAAACAAAATTTGGTGAGCCAAGTGGGATTTGTGTACTGATCATTGCCACCAAGTGTCATCAAGATTGCAAGAAAAAATATTTAATGGTATTTCGGAAACTCGTTATTTCTTAGAAGCTTGGCAACCCCTCTCAATGAAAGTGCTTTTCCACAGTCTGTGCCTAGGACTACTTGAAGAGGAAACAAAACATAGAGACAAAACTGAGAACTACTTTATTTTGTCAAGTTTCAAAGAGCTACTGCAAACCATGTTGGATTTAGGGTTCCAAATTCTTCTATCTATATAGGTGAGAACAGAGGGAAACCTAAATATAAAAACTGCTACAGTAGACGAACGCTTCAACCTAGAAGAACAAATTTGGTGAGCCAAGTGGGATTTGTGTACTGATCATTACCACCACGTGTCATGAAGATTGCGTGAAAAAATATTTGCTGATATTTTGGAAACTCGTTATTTCTTAGAAGCTTGGCAACCCCTCTCAATGAAAATGCTTTTGCACCGTCTGTGCCTAGGGCTACTTGAAGAGGAAACAAACCATAGAGACAAAACTGAGAACTCCTTTATTTTGTCATGTTTCAAAGAGCTACTACAAACGATATTGGATTTAGAGTTCCAAATTCATCTATCTCTATAGGAGAGAATAGAGTGAAACCTAAATATAAAAACTGCTACTAAGACAAACGCTTAAACCTAGAAGAACAAAATTTGGTGAGTCAAGTGGGATTTGTGTACCGATCTTCACCACCAGTATCATCAAATTGGGTGAAAAAATGTTTGCTGGTAATTCGGAAACTCGTTATTTCTTAGAAGCTTTGCAAACCCTCTCAATGAAAGTGCTTTTCCACAGTCCCTGCTTAGGGTTACTTGATGTGGAAACAAATAATAGAGACAAAACGGAGAACTCATTTATTTTGTCAAGTTTCAAGGAGCTACTACAAACCATGTTGGATTTAGAGTTCCAAATTCATCTATCTCTATAGGAGAGAACAGAGTGAAACCTAAATATAAAAACTGCTACTTAGACGAACACTTCAACCTATAAGAAAAAACTTTGGTGAGCCAAGTGGGATTTGTGTACCGATCTTCACCACCAAGTATCATCAAGATTGGGTGAAAAAATATTTGCTGTTATTTCGGAAACTCGTTATTTTTTAGAAGCTTGGCAACCACTCTCAATGAAAGTGCTTTTCCACAGTTTCTGCCTAGGGCTACTTGAAGCGGAAACAAATCATAGAGACAAAACTGAGAACTCCTTTATTTTGTCAAGTTTCAAAGAGCTACTACAAACCATGTTGAATTTAGAGTTCCAAATTCTTCTATCTATATAGGAGAGAACAGACTAAAACCTATAAATAAAAACTGCTACTGTAGATGAATGCTTCAACCTAGAAGAACAGAATTTGCTGAGCCAAGTGGGATTTGTGTACTTGTCCTTACCACCAAGTATCATCAAGATTGGGGGAAAAAATACTTACTGGTATTTCTGAAACTCGTTATTTCTTAGAAGCTTGGCAACCCCTCTCAATGGTAGTTCTGTTCCACAGTCTGTGCCAGGGCTACTTGCGGAGGAAACAAACCATAGAGACAAAACTGAGAACTCCTTTATTTTCTCAAGTTTCAAAGAGTTACTATAGACCATATTGGGTTTAGAATTCCAAATTCATCTATCTATATTGGAGAGACAATGTGAAACCTAAATATAAAAACTGCTACTGTAGACGAACGTTTCAACCTAGAAGAACAAAATTTGGTGAGCCAAGTGGGATTTGTGTACTGATGATTACCACCAAGTGTCATCAAAATTGCAAGAAAAAATATTTGCTGTTAATTCGGAAACTCGTTATTTCTTAGAAGCTTGGCAACGCCTCTCAATGAAAGTGCTTTTCCACAGTCTCTGCTTAGGGCTACTTGAAGCGGAAACAAATAATAGAGACAAAACTGAGAACTCCTTTATTTTGTCAAGTTTCAAAGAGCTACTACAAACCATGTTGGATGTAGAGTTCCAAATTCTTCTATCTATATAGGAGAGAAGAGAGTAAAACCTAAAAATAAAAACTGCTACTGTAGACGAATGCTTCAACCTAGAAGAACAGAATTTGCTGAGCCAAGTGGGATTTGTGTACTTGTCCTTACCACCAAGTATCATCAAGATTGGGTGAAAAAATATTTACTGGTATTTCTGAAACTCGTTATTTCTTAGAAGCTTGGCAACCCCTCTCAATGATAGTGCTTTTCCACAGTCTGTGCCAGGGCTACTTGCGGAGGAAACAAACCATAGAGACAAAACTGAGAACTCCTTTATTTTGTCAAGTTTCAAAGAGCCACTACAAACCATATTGGATTTAGAGTTCCAAAGTCATCTATTTATATAGCAGAGAACAGAGTGAAACCTAAATATAAAAACTGCTACTTAGACGAACGCTTCAACCTAGAAGAACAAAATTTGGTGAGCCAAGTGGGATTTGTGAACCCATCATTACCACCGAGTATCATCAAGATTGGGTGAAAAAATATTTTCTGGTATTTTGGAAACACGTAATTTCTTGGAAGCTTGGCAACCCCTCTCAATGAAAGTGCTTTTCCACAGTCTGTGCCTAGGACTACTTGAAGAGGAAACAAAACATAGAGACAAAACTGAGAACTACTGTATTTTGGGAAGTTTCAAAGAGCTACTGCAAACCATGTTGGATTTAGAGTTCCAAATTCATCTATCTATATAGGAGATAACAGAGGGAAACCTAAATAAAAGAACTGCTACAGTAGACGAACGCTTCAACCTAGAAGAACAAAATTTGGTCAGCCAAGTGGGATTTGTGTACTGATCATTGCCACCAAGTGTCATCAAGATTGCAAGAAAAAATATTTAATGGTATTTCGGAAACTCGTTATTTCTTAGAAGCTTGGCAACCCCTCTCAATGAAAGTGCTTTTCCACAGTCTGTGCCTAGGACTACTTGAAGAGGAAACAAAACATAGAGACAAAACTGAGAACTAATTTACTTTGTCAAGTTTCAAGGAGCTACTGCAAACCATGTTGGATTTAGGGTTCCAAATTCATCTATCTATATAGGAGAGAACAGAGTGAAACCTTAAAATAAAAACTGCTACTGTAGACGAATCCTTCAACCTAGAACAAAATTTGGTGAGCCAAGTGGGATTTGTGTACTTGTCCTTACCACCAAGTATCATCAAGCTTGGGTGAAAAAATATTTGCTGGTATTTCGGAAACTTGTTATTTCTTAGAAGCTTGGCTTCCCCTCTCAATGAAAGTGCTTTTCCACCGTCTGTGCCTAGGGCTACTTGAAGAGGAAACAAACCATAGAGACAAAACTGAGAACTTCTTTATTTTGTCAACTTTCAAAGAGCTACTACAAACCATGTTGGATTTAGATTTCCAAATTCATCTATCTATATAGCAGAGAACAGAGTGAAACCTAAATATAAAAATTGCTACTGTAGACGAACGCTTCAACCTAGCAGAACAAAATTTGGTGAGCCAAGTGGGATTTGTGTACCGATCAATACCACCAAGTTTCATGAATATTGGGTGAAAAAATATTTGCTGGTATTTCGGAAACTCGTAATTTCTTGGAAGCTTGGCAACCCCTCTCAATGAAAGTGCTTTTCCACAGTCTCTTCTTAGGGCTAATTGACGTGGAAACAAATCATAGAGACAAAACTGAGAACTCCTTTATTTTGTCAAGTTTCAAAGAGCTATTACAAACCATATTGGATTTAGAGTTCCAAATTCATCTGTCTATATATAAGAGATCAGAGTGAAACCTAAATATAAAAACTGCTACTGTAGACGAACACTTTAACCTAGAAGAACAAAATATGTTGAGCCAAGTGGGATTTGTGTACTTGTCATTACCACCACGTATCATCAAGATTGGGTGAGAAAATATTTGCTGGTATTTCGGAAAATCGTAATTTCTTGGAAGCTTGGCAACCCCTCTCAATGAAAGTGCTTTTCCACAGTCTCTGCTTAGGGCTTCTTGAAGAGGAAAAAAACCATACCGACAAAACTGAGAACTTCTTTATTTTGTCAAGTTTCAAAGAGCTACTACAATCCATTTTAAATGTAGAGTTCCAAATTCATCTATCTATATAGGAGAGAACAGAGTGAAACCTAAATATAAAAACTGCTACTTTAGACGAACGCTTCAACATAGAAGAACAAAATTTGGTGAGCCAAGTGGGATTTGTGTACTGATAATTACCACCAAGTATCATCAACATTGGGAGAAAAAATATTTACTGGTATTTCGGAAATTCGTAATTTCTTAGAAGCTTGGCAACCCTCTCAATTAAAGTGCTTTTCCACCGTCTGTGCCTAGGGCTACTTGAAGAAAAAAAAACCATAAAGACAAATCTGAGAACTCCTTTATTTTGTCAAGTTTCAAAGAACTACTACAAACCATGTTTGATTTAGAGTTCCAAATTCATCTATCTATATAGGAGATAACAGAGGGAAACCTAAATATAAAAACTGCTACTGTAGACGAATGCTTCAACCTAGAACAAAATTTGGTGAGCCAAGTGGGATTTGTGTACAGATCATTACCACCAAGTATCATCGACATTGGGTGAAAAAATATTTGCTGGTATTTCGGAAACTCGTTATTTCTTAGAAGCTTGACAACCCCTCTCAATGAAAGTGCTTTTCTAGAGTCGGTGCATAGGGGTACTTGAAGAGGCAACAAACCATAGAGACAAAACTGAGAACTCCTTTATTTTGTCAAGTTTCAAAGAGCTACTACAAACTATGTTGGATTTAGAGTTCCAAATTCATCTATCTATATAGGAAAGAACAGAGTGAAACCTTAAAATAAAAACTGCTACTGTAGACGAATGCTTCAACCTAGAACAAAATTTGGTGAGCCAAGTGGGATTTGTGTACTTGTCCTTACCACCAAGTATCATCAAGCTTGGGTGAAAAAATATTTGCTGGTATTTCGGAAACTCGTTATTTCTTAGAAGCTTGGCATCCCTTCTCAATGAAAGTGCTTTCCCACCTTCTGTGCCTAGGGCTACTTGAAGAGGAAACAAACCATAGAGACGAAACTGAGAACTCCTTTATTTTTTCAACTTTCAAACAGCTACTACAAACCATGTTGGATTTAGAGTTCCAAATTCATCTATCTATATAGCAGAGAAGAGAGTGAAACCTAAATATATAAACTGCTACTGTAGACGAACGCTTCAACGTAGCAGAACAAAAATTGGTGAGACAAGTGGGATTTGTGTACCGATCAATACCACCAAGTGTCATGAATATTGGGTGAAAAAATATTTGCTGGAATTTCGGAAACTCGTAATTTCTTGGAAGCTTGGCAACCCCTCTCAATGAAAGTGCTTTTCCACAGTCTCTGCTTAGGGCTACTTGAAGAGGAAACAAATCATAGAGACAAAACTGAGAACTCCTTTATTTTGTCAAGTTTCAAAGAGCTATTACAAACCATATTGGATTTAGAGTTCCAAATTCATCTGTCTATATAGGAGAGAACAGAGTGAAACCTAAATATAAAAACTGCTACTGTAGACGAACACTTAAACCTAGAAGAACAAAATATGTTTAGCCAAGTGGGATTTGTGTACTTGTCATTACCACCACGTATCATCAAGATTGGGTGAGAAAATATTTGCTGGTATTTCGGAAAATCGTTATTTCTTGGAAGCTTGGCAACCCCTCTCAATGAAAGTGCTTTTCCACAGTCTCTGCTTAGGGCTTCTTGAAGAGGAAAAAAACCATACAGACACAACTGAGAACTTCTTTATTTTGTCAAGTTGCAAAGAGCTACTATAATCCATGTTAAATTTAGAGTTCCAAATTCATCTATCTATATAGCAGAGAACAGAGTGAAACCTAAAAATAAAAACTGCTACTGTAGACGAATGCTTCATAGTTGAAGAACAAAATTTGGTGAGCGAAGTGGGATTTGTGTACTGATCATTACCACCAAGTATCATCAACAATGGGTGAAAAAATATTTGCTGGTATTTTGGAAACTCGTTATTTCTTAGAAGCTTGCCAACCCCACTCAATGAAAGTGCTTTTCCACAGTCTGTGCCTAGGACTACTTGAAGAGGAAACAAACCATAGAAACAAAACTGAGAACTCCTTTCTTTTGTCAAGTTTCAAAGAGCTACTACAAACCATGTTGGATTTAGAGGTCCAAATTCATCTATCTGTATAAGATAGAACAGAGTAAAACCTAAATATAAAAACTGCTACTGTAGACGAGCGCTTCAACCTAGAAGAACAAAGTTTGGTGAGCAAAGTGGGTTTTGTGTACTGATCATTACCACCAAGTATCATCAACATTGGGCGAAAAAATATTTGCTGGAATTTCGGAAACTCGTTATTTCTTAGAAGCTTGGCACCCCTCTCAATGAAAGTGCTTTTCAACAGTCTGTGCCTAGGGCTACTTGAAGAGGAAACAAACCATAGAGACAAAATTGAGTACTCCATTATTTTGTCAAGTTTCAAAAAACCACTAAAAACCATGTTGTATTTAGAGTTCCAAATTCATCTATCTATATAGGAGAGAACAGAGTGAAACCTAAAAATAAAAACTGCTACTGTGGACGAACACTTCAACCTAGAAGAACAAAATTTGGTGAGCCAATTGTGATTTGTGTACTTATCATTACCACCAAGTATCATCAACATTGGGTTAAAAAATATTTGCTGTTATTTCGGAAACTCGTTATTTCTTAGAAGCTTGGCACCCCTCTCAATGAAAGTGCTATTCAACAGTCTGTGCTTAGGGCTACTTGAAGAGGAAACAAACCATAGAGACAAAACTGAGTACTCCATTATTTTGTCAAGTTTCAAAAGACCACTACAAACCATGTTGGATTTAGAGTTCCAAATTCATCTATCTATATAGGAGAGAACAGAGTGAAACCTAAAAATAAAAACTGCTACTGTAGACGAACACTTCAACCTAGAAGAACAAAATTTGGTGAGTGAAGTGGGATATGTGTACTTGTCATTACCACCACGTATCATCAAGATTGGGTTGAAAAATATTTGCTGGTATTTCGTAAACTCGTAATTTCTTGGAAGCTTGGCAACCCCTTTCAATGAAAGTGGTTTTCCAAAGTCTCTGCTTAGGGCTACTTGAAGAGAAAACAAACCATAGAAACAAAACTGAGAAACCCTTTATTTTGTCAAGTTCCAATGAGCCACTACAAACCATGTTGGATTTAGAGTTCCAAATTCATCTATCTATATAAGAGAGAACAGAGTGAAACCTAAATAAAAAAACTGCTACTGTAGACGAACGCTTCAACCTAGAAGATCAGAATTTGGTGAATCAAGTGGGAATTGTGGACCGATCATCACCACCCAGTATCATCAAGATTGGGTGAAAAAATATTTGCTGGTATTTCGGAAACTCGTTATTTCTCAGAAGCGTGGCTACCCTCAAAATGAAAGTGCTTTTCCACAGTCTCTGCTTAGGGCTAAATGAAGTGGAAACAAATCATAGAGACAAAACTGAGAACTCCTTTATTTTGTCAAGTTTCAAAGAACTACTACAAACAATGTTGGATTTAGAGTTCGAAATTCATCTATCTATATAGGAGAGTACAGAGTGAAACCTAAAAATAAAAACTGCTACTGTAGACGAACGCTTCAACCTAGAAGAACAGAATTTGGTGAGCCAAGTGGGAATTGTGTACCGATCATCACCACCAAGTATCATCAAGATTGGGTGAAAAAATATTTGCTGGTATTTCGGAAACTCGTTATTTCTCAGAAGCGTGGCTACCCCTCACAATGAAAGTGCTTTTCCACAGTCTCTGCTTAGGGCTACTTGAAGTGGAAACAAATCATAGATACAAAACTGAGAACTCCTTTATTTTGTCAAGTTTCAAAGAACTACTACAAACCATGTTGGATTTAGAGTTCGAAATTCATCTATCTATATAGGAGAGAACAGATTGAAACCTAAGTATAAAATCTGCTACTGTAGACGAGAGCTTCAACCCAGCAAAACAAAATTTGGTGAGCCAAGTTGGATTTGTGTACCGATCAATACCACCCAGTATCATGAATATTGGGTGAAAAAATATTTGCTGGTATTACGGAAACTCGTAATTTCTTGGAAGCTTGGCAACCCCTCTCAATGAAAGTGATTTTCCACAGACTCTGCTTAGGGCTACTTGAAGTGGAAACAAATCATAGAGACAAAACTGAGAACTCCTTTATTTTGTCAAGGTTCAAAGAGCTACTACAAACCATGTTGGATTTAGAGTTCCAAATTCATCTATCTGAATAGGAGAGAACAGAGGGAAACCTAAAAATAAAAACTGCTACTGTAAAATAACGCTTTAACTTAGAAGAACAAAATTTGGTGATCCAAGTGGGATTGTGGACTTGTCATTACCACCACGTATCACCAAGATTGGGTGAAAAAATATTTGCTGGTATTTCGGAAACTCGTATTTTCTTGGAATCTTGGCAACCCCTCTCAATGAAAGTGCTTTTTCACCGTCTCTGCCTAGGGCTACTTGAAGAGGAAACAAACCATAGAGACAAAACTGAGAACTCCTATATTTTGTCAAGTTTCAAAGAGCCACTACAAACCATGTTGGATTTAGAGTTCCAAATTCATCTATCTATATAGCAGAGAACAGAGTGAAAACTAAACATAAAAACTGCTACTGTAGAAGAACGCTTCAACCTAGAAGAACAAAATTTGGTGAGCCAAGTAGGATTTGTGTACTGATCATTACCACCAAGTATCATCAACATTGGGTGAAAAAATATTTGCTGGTATTTCGGAAACTCGTTATTTCTTAGAAGCTTGGCAAACCCTCTCAATGAAAGTGCCTTTCAACCGTCGGTGCGAGGGCTAATTGAGAGGAAACAAACAATAGAGCCAAAATGAGAACTCCTTTCTTTCGTCAAGTTTCAAAGAGCTACTACAAACCATGTTGGAATTAGAGTTCCAAATTCGTCTATCTATATAGCAGAGAACAGAGTGAAACCTAAATATAAAAACTGCTACTGTAGATGAACGCTTTAACGGAGAAGAACAAAATGTGGTGAGCCAAGTGGGATTTGGGTACTGATCTTCACCACAAAGTATCACCAAGATTGGGTGAAAAAATATTTGCTGGTAATTTGGAAACTCGTTATTTCTTAGAAGCTTGGCAACTGATCTCAGTGAAAGTGCTTTTCCACAGTCTCTGCCTAGCGCTACTTGAAGCGGAAACAAATCATAGAGACAAAACTGAGAACTCCTTTATTTTGTAAAGGTTCAACAAGCTACTACAAACCATGTTGTATTTAGAGTTCCAAATTCATCTATCTATATAGGAGAGAACAGAGTGAAACCTAAAAATAAAAACTGCTACTGTAAAAGAACGCTTTAACTTAGAAAAACAAAATTTGGTGAGCCAAGTGGGATTGTGGACTTGTCATTACCACCACGTGTCATCAAGATTGGGTGAAAAAATATTTGCTGGTATTTCTGAAACTCGTAATTTCTTGGAAGCTTGGCAACCCCTCTCAATGAAAGTGCTTTTCCACCGTCTGTGCCTAGGGATACTTGAAGAGGAAACAAACCATAGAGACAATACTTAGAACTTCTTTATTTTGTCAAGTTTCAAAGAGCCACTACAAACCATGTTGGATTTAGAGTTCCAAATTCATCTATCTATATAGCAGAGAACAGAGTGAAACCTAAATATAAAAACTGCTACTGTAGATGAAAGCTTCAACCTAGAAGAACAAAATGTGGAGAGCCAAGTGGGATTTGTGTACTGATCTTCATCACCAAGTATCATCAAGATTGGGTGAAAAAATATTTGCTGGTAATTTGGAAACTCGTTATTTCTTAGAAGCTTGGCAACCCCTCTCAATGAAAGTGCTTTTCCACAGTTTCTGCTTAGGGCTACTTAAAGTGGAAACAAATCATAGAGAGAAAACTGAGAACTCCGTTATTTTTTCAAGTTTCAAAGAGCTACTACAAACCGTGTTGGATTTAGAGTTCCAAATTCATCTATCTTTATAGGAGAGAACAGAGTGAAACTTAAAAATAAAAACTGTCACTGTAATCGAACGCTTCTACCTAGAAGAACAAAATTTGGTAAGCCAAGTGGGATTTGCGTACGTGTCATTACCACCATGTATCATCAACATTGGGTGAAAAAATATTTGCTGGTATTTCGGAAACTCGTTATTTCTTAGAAGCTTGGGAACCCCTCACAATGAAAGTGCTTTTCAACAGTCTGTGCCTAGGGCTACTTGAAGAGGAAACAAACCATAGAGACAAAACTGAGAACTCCTTTATTTTGTCAAGATTAAAAGAGCCACTACAAACCATGTTCGATTTCGAGTTTCAAATTCATCTATCTATATAGCAGAGAACAGAGTGAAACCTAAACATAAAAACTGCTACTGTAGACGAATGCTTCAAAGCAGAAGAACAAAATTTGGTGAGCCAAGTGGGATTTGTGTACTGATCATTACCACCAAGTATCATCAACATTGGGTGAAAAAAATATTTGCTGGTATTTCGGAAACTCGTAATTTCTTGGAAGCTTGGCAACCCCTCTCAAAAAAGTGCTTTACCACAGTCAGTGCCTAGGGCTACTTAAAGAGGAAACAATCCATAGAGACAAAACTGAGACCTCATTTATTTTGTAAAGTTTCAAAGAGCTACTACAAACCATGTAGGATTTAGAGTTCCAAATTCATCTATCTATATAGGAGAAAACAGAGTAAAACCTAAAAAGAAAAAAACTGCTACTGTAAACGAATGCTTCAAAGTAGATGAACAAAATTTGGTGAGCCAAGTGGGATTTGTGTACTGATCATTACCACCAAGTATCATCAAATTTGGGTGAAAAAATATTTGCTGGTATTTTGGAAACTCGTTATTTCTTTGAAGCTTGGCAACCCCACTCAATGAAAGTGCTTTTCCACAGTCTGTGCCTAGGACTACTTGAAGAGGAAACAAACCATAGAAAGAAAACTGAGAACTCCTTTATTTTGTCAAGTTTCAAAGACCTACTACCAACCATGTTGGATTTAGAGTTCCAAATTTATCTATCTATATAGGAGAGAACAGAGTGAAACCTAAATATAAAAACTGCTACTGTAGAAACAACGCTTCAACCTAGAAGAACAAAATTTGGTAAGCTAAGTGGGATTTGTTTACTGATCATAACCACCAAGTATCATCAACATTGGGTGAAAAAATATTTGCTGGTATTTCGGAAACACGTTATTTCTTAGAAGCTTGGCACCCCTCTCAATGAAAGTGCTTTTCCACCGTCGGTGCCTAAGGCTAATTGAATAAGAAACAAACCATAGAAAAAATCTGGGAACTCCTTTCTTTTGTCAAGTTTCCAAGAGCTACTACAAACCATGTTGGATTTAGAGTTCCAAATTTATCTATCTATATAGCAGAGAACAGAGTAAAACCTAAATATGAAAACTGCTACTGTAGATGAACGCTTTAACCTAGAAGAACAAAATTTGGTGAGCCAAGTGGGATTTGTGTACTGATCATTACCACCATGTATCATCAAGATTGGGTGAAAAAATATTTGCTGGTATTTTGGAAACTCGTAATTTCTTGGAAGCTTGGCAACCCATCTGAATGAAAGTGCTTTTCCACAGTCTCTGCTTAGGGCTACATGAAGCGGAAACAAATCATAGAGACAAAACAGAGAACTCCTTTATTTTGTCAAGTTTCAAAAAGCTACTACAAACCATGTTGGATTTAGAGTTCCAAATTCATCTATCTATATAGGAGAGAACAGAGTGAAACCTAAAAATAAAAACTGCTTCTGTAAACTAACGCTTCAACTTAGAAGAACAAAATTTGGTGAGCCAAGAGGGATTTGTGGACTTGTCATTACCACCAAGTATCATCAAGATTGGGTGAGAAAATATTTGTTGGTATTTCGGAAACTCGTAATTTCTTGGAAGATTGGCAACCCCTCTCAATGAAAGTGCTTTTCCACAGTCTGTGCTTAGGTCTACTTTAAGCGGATACAAGTCATGGAGACAAAACTGAGAACTCCTTTATTTTGTCAAGTTTCAAAGAGCTACTACAAACCATATTGGATTTAGAGTTGAAATTCATCTATTTATATAGGAGAGAACAGAGTGAAACCTAAATATAAAAACTGCTACTGTAGATGAACGCTTCAACCTAGAAGAACAAAATTCAATGAGTAAAGTGGGATTTGTGTACTGATCATTACCAACAAGTATCATCAAGTTAGGGTGTAAAAATATTTGCTGGTATTTCGGAAACTCGTTATTTCTCAGAAGCGTGGCTACCCTCACAATGAAAGTGCTTTTCCACAGACTCTGCTTAGGGCTACTTGAAGTGGAAACAAATCATAGAGAGAAAACTGAGAACTCCTTTTTTTTGTCAAGGTTCAAAGAGCTACTACAAACCATGTTGGATTTAGAGTTCCAAATTCATCTATCTGAATAGGAGAGAACAGAGGGAAACCTAAAAATAAAAACTGCTACTGTAAAATAACGCTTTAACTTAGAAGAACAAAATTTGGTGATCCAAGTGGGATTGTGGACTTGTCATTACCACCACGTATCACCAAGATTGGGTGAAAAAATATTTGCTGGTATTTCGGAAACTCGTATTTTCTTGGAATCTTGGCAACCCCTCTCAATGAAAGTGCTTTTTCACCGTCTCTGCCTAGGGCTACTTGAAGAGGAAACAAACCATAGAGACAAAACTGAGAACTCCTATATTTTGTCAAGTTTCAAAGAGCCACTACAAACCATGTTGGATTTAGAGTTCCAAATTCATCTATCTATATAGCAGAGAACAGAGTGAAAACTAAACATAAAAACTGCTACTGTAGAAGAACGCTTCAACCTAGAAGAACAAAATTTGGTGAGCCAAGTAGGATTTGTGTACTGATCATTACCACCAAGTATCATCAACATTGGGTGAAAAAATATTTGCTGGTATTTCGGAAACTCGTTATTTCTTAGAAGCTTGGCAAACCCTCTCAATGAAAGTGCCTTTCAACCGTCGGTGCGAGGGCTAATTGAGAGGAAACAAACAATAGAGCCAAAATGAGAACTCCTTTCTTTCGTCAAGTTTCAAAGAGCTACTACAAACCATGTTGGAATTAGAGTTCCAAATTCGTCTATCTATATAGCAGAGAACAGAGTGAAACCTAAATATAAAAACTGCTACTGTAGATGAACGCTTTAACGGAGAAGAACAAAATGTGGTGAGCCAAGTGGGATTTGGGTACTGATCTTCACCACAAAGTATCACCAAGATTGGGTGAAAAAATATTTGCTGGTAATTTGGAAACTCGTTATTTCTTAGAAGCTTGGCAACCGCTCTCAGTGAAAGTGCTTTTCCACAGTCTCTGCTTAGCGCTACTTGAAGCGGAAACAAATCATAGAGACAAAACTGAGAACTCCTTTATTTTGTAAAGGTTCAACAAGCTACTACAAACCATGTTGTATTTAGAGTTCCAAATTCATCTATCTATATAGGAGAGAACAGAGTGAAACCTAAAAATAAAAACTGCTACTGTAAAAGAACGCTTTAACTTAGAAAAACAAAATTTGGTGAGCCAAGTGGGATTGTGGACTTGTCATTACCACCACGTGTCATCAAGATTGGGTGAAAAAATATTTGCTGGTATTTCTGAAACTCGTAATTTCTTGGAAGCTTGGAAACCCCTCTCAATGAAAGTGCTTTTCCACCGTCTGTGCCTAGGGATACTTGAAGAGGAAACAAACCATAGAGACAATACTTAGAACTTCTTTATTTTGTCAAGTTTCAAAGAGCCACTACAAACCATGTTGGATTTAGAGTTCCAAATTCATCTATCTATATAGCAGAGAACAGAGTGAAACCTAAATATAAAAACTGCTACTGTAGATGAAAGCTTCAACCTAGAAGAACAAAATGTGGAGAGCCAAGTGGGATTTGTGTACTGATCTTCATCACCAAGTATCATCAAGATTGGGTAAAAAATATTTGCTGGTAATTTGGAAACTCGTTATTTCTTAGAAGCTTGGCAACCCCTCTCAATGAAAGTGCTTTTCCACAGTCTCTGCTTAGGGCTACTTGAAGCAGAAACAAATCATAGAGACAAAACTGAGAACTCCTTTATTTTGTCAAGGTTCAAAGACCTACTACAAACCATGTTGGATTTAGAGTTCCAAATTCATCTATCTGTATAGGAGAGAACAGAGTGAAACCTAAAAATAAAAACTGCTCCTGTAAAATAACCCTTTAACTTAGAAGAACAAAATTTGGTGATCCAAGTGGGATTGTGGACTTGTCATTACCACCACATATCACCAAGATTGGGTGAAAAAATATTTGCTGGCATTTCGGAAACTCGTAATTTCTTGGAATCTTGGCAACCCCTCTCAATGAAAGTGCTTTTACACCGTCTCTGCCTAGGGCTACTTGAAGAGGAAACAAACCATAGAGACAAAACTGAGAACTCCTTTATTTTGTCAAGTTTCAAAGAGCCACTACAAACCCTGTTGGATTTAGAGTTCCAAATTCATCTATCTATATAGCAGAGAACAGAGTGAAACCTAAACATAAAAACTGCTACTGTAGACGAACGCTTCAACCTAGAAGAACAAAATTTGGTGAGCCAAGTGGGATTTGTGTACTGATCATTACCACCAAGTATCATCAAGATTTGGTGAAAAAATATTTGCTGGTATTTCGGAAACTCGTTATTTCTTAGATGCTTGGCAACCTCTCTAAATGAAAGTGGTTTTCCACAGTCTGTGCCTAGGACTACTTGAAGAGGAAACAAACCATGGAAACAAAACTGAGAACTCCTTTATTTTGTCTAGTGTCAAAGAGCTATTACAAACCATGTTATATTTAGAGTTCCAAATTCATCTATCTATATAGGAGAGAACAGAGTGAAACCTAAATATAAAAACTGCTACTGTAGACAAACGCTTCAATCTAGAAGAACAAAATTTGGTGAGCCAAGTGGGTTTTGTGTACTGATCATTACCACCACGTTTCATCAAGATTGGGTGAAAAAATATTTGCTGGTATTTCGGAAACTGGTAATGTCTTGGAAGAATGGCAACCCCTCTCAATGAAAGTGCTTTTCCACAGTGTCTGCTTAGGGCTACTTGAAGCGGAAACAAATCATAGAGACAAAACTGAGAACTCCTTTATTTTGTCAAGTTTCAAAGAGCTAGTACAAACCATATTGGATTTAGAGTTCCAAATTCATCTATCTATATACGAGATAACAGAGTGAAACCTAAATATAAAAACTGCTACTGTAGACGAACGCTTCAACCTAGAAGAACAAAATTTGGTGAGCCAAGTTGGATTTGTTTACCGATCTTCACCACCAAGTATCATCAAGTTTGGGTGAAAAAATATTTGCTGGTAATTCGGAAACTCGTTATTTTTTAGAAGCTTGGCAACCCCTCTCAATAAAGTTCTTTTCCACAGTCTCTGCTTAGGGCTACTTGAAGCGGAAACAAGTAATAGAGACAAAACTGAGAACTCATTTATTTTGTCAAGTTTCAAAGAGCTACTACAAACCATGTTGTATTTAGAGTTCCAAATTCATCTATCTATATAGGAGAGAACAGAGTAAAACCTAAAAATAAAAACTGCTACTGCAGACGAATGCTTCAACCTAGAAGAACAAAATTTGTTGAGCCAAGTGGGATTTGTATACTTGTCCTTACCACCAAGTATCATCAAGATTGGGTGAAAAAATATTTGCTGGTATTTCGGAAACTCGTTATTTCTTAGAAGCTTGGCAAACCCTCTCAATGAAAGTGCTTTTCCACTGTCGGAGCGAGGGCTAATTGAAGAGAAAAGAAACCATAGAGCCAAAATGAGAACTCCTTTCTTTTGTCAAGTTTCAAAGAGCTACTACAAACCATGTTGGATTTAGAGTTCCAAATTCATCTCTCTATATAGCAGAGAACAGAGTGAAACCTAAATATAAAAACTGCTACTGTAGATGAAAGCTTCAACCTAGAAGAACAAAACTTGGTGATCCAAGTGGGATTTGTGTACTGATCATTACCACCCAGTATCATCAAGATTGGGTGAAAATATATTTGCTGGTATTTCGGAAACTCGTTATTTCTTAGAAGCTTGGCAACCCTCTCAATGAAAGTGCTTTTTCACAGTGTGTGCCTATGGCTACTTTAAGAGGAAACAAACCATAGAGCCAAAATCAGAATTCCTTTCTTTTGTCACGTTTCAAAGAGCAACTACAAACCATGTTGGACTTAGAGTTCCAAATTCATCTATCTATTTAGGAGAGAACAGAGGGAAACCTAAAAATATGAACTGCTACTGAAAACAATCGCTTCAACCTAGAAGAACAAAATTTGGTGAGTCAAGTGGGATTTGTGTACTGATCATTACCGCCAAGTATCATCAAGATTCGGTGAAAAATATTTGCTGGTATTTCGGAAACTCGTTATTTCTTAGAAGCTTGGCAACCCCTCTCAATGAAAGTGGTTTTCCACCGTCGGTGCCTAGGACTACTTGAAGAGGAAACAAAACATAGAGACAATACTGAGAAATACTTTATTTTGCCAAGTTTCAAAGAGCTACTGCAAACCATTTTGGATTTAGTGTTCCAAATTCAACTATCTATATAGGAGAGAACAGAGTGAAACCTAAATATAAAAACTGCTACTGTAGACGAACGCTTCAACCTAGAAGAACAAAATTTGGTGAGCCAAGTGGGATTTGTGTACCGATCATCACCACCAAGGATCATGAATATTGGGTGAAAAAATATTTGCTGGTATTTCGGAAACTCGTAATTTCTTGGAAGCTTGGCAACCCCTTTCAGTGAAAGTGCTTCTCCACAGTCTCTGCTTAGGGCTACATGAAACGGAAACAAATCATAGAGACAAAACTGAAAACTCCTATATTTTCTCAAGTTTCAAAGAGCTACTGCAAACCATGTTGTATTTAGAGTTCCAAATTCATCTATCAATATTGGAGAAAACAGTGTGCAACCTAAAAATGAAAACTGCTACTGTAAACGAATGCTTCAACTTAGAAGAAAAAAGTTTGCTGAGCCAAGTGGGATTTGTGGACTTGTCATTACCACCACGCATCATCAAGATTGGGTGAAAAAATATTTGCTGGGATTTCGGAAACTCGTTATTTCTTAGAAGCTTGGCAACCCCTCTCAATGAAAGTGCTTCTCCACCGTCTGGGCCTAGGGCTACTTGAAGAAGAAACAAATCATAGTGACAAAACTGAGAACTCCTTTATTTTGTCAAGTTTCAAAGAGCTGCTACAAACCATGTTTTATTTAGAGTTCCAAATTCATCTATCTATATAGGAGAGAACAGAGTAAAACCTGAAAATAAAAACTGCTACAGTAGACGAACGCTTCAACCTAGAAGAACAAAATTTGGTGAGTCAAGTGGGATTTGTGTACTGATCATTACCAACTAGTATCATCAAGATTCGGTGAAAAAATATTTGCTGGTATTTCGGAAACTCGTTATTTCTAAAAACTTGGCAACCCCTCTCAATGAAAATGTTTTTCCACACTCTGTGCCTAGGACTACTTGAAGAGGAAACAAAACATAGAGACAAAACTGAAAACTACCTTATTTTGTCAAGTTTCAAAGAGCTACTGCAAGCCATGTTGGATTTACAGTTCCAAATTCATCTCTCTATATAGGAGAGAACAGAGTGAAACCTAAATATAAAAACTGCTACAGTAGAAGAACGCTTCAACCTAGATGAACAAAATTTGGTGAGCCAAGTGGAATTTGTGTACTTGTCATTACCATGACGTATCATCAACAATGGGTGAAAAAATATTTGCTGGTATTTCGGAAACTCGTTATTTCTTAGAAGCTTGGCAACCCCTCTCAATGAAAGTGCTTTTCCACCGTCTGTACCTAGGGCTACTTGAAGAGGAAACAAACTATCGAGACAAAACTGAGAACTCCTTTATTTTCTCAAGTTTCAAAGAGCTACTACAAACCATGTTTGGTTTAGAGTTACAAATTCATCTATCTATATAGCAGAGAACAGAGTGAAGCCTAAATATAAAAACTGCTACTGTAGACGAACGCTTCAACCTAGCAGAACAAAATTTGGTGAGCCAAGTGGGATTTGTGTACCGATCAATACCACCAAGTAGCATGAATTTTGGGTGAAAAAATATTGGCTGGTATTTCGGAAACTCGTAATTTCTTGGAAGCTTGGCAACCCCTCTCAATGAAAGTGCTTTTCCACAGTCTCTACTTAGGGCTACTTGAAGCGGAAACAAATCATAGAGACAAAACTGAGAACTCCTTTATTTTGTCAAGTTTCAAATAGCTCTACAAACCATATTGGATTTAGAGTTCCAAATTCTTCTGTCTATATTGGAGAGAACAGAGTGAAACCTAAGTATAAAAACTGCTAGAGTAGATGAACGCTTCAACCTAGAAGAACAAAATTTGGTGAGCCAAGTGGGATTTGTGTACCGATCATCACCACCAAGTATCATCAAGATTGGGTGAAAAAATATTTGCTGGTATTTCGGAAACTCGTTATTTCTTAGAAGCTTGGCAACCCCTCTCAATGAAAGTGCTTTTCCACACTCTGTGCCTAGGACTACTTGAAGAGGAAACAAAACATAGAGACAAAACTGAGAACTACCTTATTTTGTCAAGTTTCAAAGAGCTACTGCAAACCATGTTGGATTTACAGTTCCAAATTCATCTATCTATATAGGAGAGAACAGAGTGAAACCTAAATATAAAAACTGCTACAGTAGAAGAACGCTTCAACCTAGAAGAACAGAATTTGGTGAGCCAAGTGGGATTTGTGTACTTGTCATTACCACCACGTATCATCAACAATGGGTGAAAAAATATTTGCTGGTAATTTGGAAACTCGTTATTTCATAGAAGCTTGGCAACCCCTCTAAATGAAAGTGCTTTTCCACCGTCTGTACTTGAAGAGGAAACAAACCATCGAGACAAAACTGAGAACTACTTTACTTTGTCAAGTTTCAAAGAGCTACTACAAACCATGTTGGATTTAGAGTTCCAAATTCATCTGTCTATATTGGAGAGAACAGAGTGAAACCTAAATATAAAAACTGCTACTGTAGACGAACGCTTCAACCTAGAAGAGCAAAATTTGGTGAGCCAAGTGGGATTTGTGTACCGATCATCACCACCAAGTATCATCAAGATTGGGTGAAAAAATATTTGCTGGTATTTCGGAAACTTGTAATTTCTTGGAAGCTTGGCAACCCCTCTCAATGAAAGTGCTTTTCCACCGTCTGTGCCTAGGGCTACTTGAAGAAGAAACAAATCATAGAGACAAAACAGAGAACTCCTTTATATTGGCAAGTTTCAAAGAGCTACTACAAACCATATTGGATTTATAGTTCCAAATTCATCTGTCTATATTGGAGAGAACAGAGTGAAACCTAAATATAAAAACTGCTACTGTAGACGAACGCTTCAACCTAGAAGAACAAAATTTGGTGAGCCAAGTGGGATTTGTGTACCGATCATCACCACCAAGTATCATCAAGATTCGGTGAAAAAATATTTGGTGCTATTTTGGAAACTCGTTATTTCTTAGAAGCTTGGCAAACCCTCTCAATGTCAGTGCTTTTCCACCGTCTGTACCTAGGGCTACTTGAAGAGGAAACAAACCATCGAGACAAAACTGAGAACTCCTTTATTTTCTCAAGTTTCAAAGCGCTACTACAAACCATGTTGGGTTTAGAGTTACAAATTCATCTATCTATATAGCAGAGAACAGAGTGAAGCCTAAATGTAAAAACTGCTACTGTAGAGGAACGCTTCAACCTAGCAGAACAAAATTTGGTGAGCCAAGTGGGATTTGTGTACCGATCAATACCACCAACTATCATGAATTTTGGGTGCAAAAATATTTGCTGGTATTTCGGAAATCGTAATTTCTTAGGAGCTTGGCAAACCCTCTCAATGAAAGTGCCTTTCAACCGTCTGTGCCGAGGGCTACTTGAAGAGGAAACAAACCATAGAGAAAAAAATGAGAACTCCTATATTTTGTCAAGTTTCAAAGAGCCACTACAAACCATGTTGGATTTAGAGTTCCAAATTCATCTACCTATATAGGAGAGAACAGAGGGAAACATAAATATAAAACCTGCTACAGTAGACGAACGCCTCAACCTAGAAGAACAAAATTTGGTGAGCAAAGTGGGATTTGTGTACTGATCATTACCACCAAGTGTCATCAAGATTGCAAGAAAAAATATTTGCTGGTATTTCAGAAACTCGTTATTTTTTAGAAGCTTGGCAACCCCTCTCAATGAAAGAGCTTTTCCACCATCTGTGCCTAGGGCTACTTGAAGAGGAAACAAACCATAGAGACAAAACTGAAAACTCCTTTATTTTGTCAAGTTTCAAAGAGCTACTACAAACCATGTTGTATTTAGAGTTCCAAATTCATCTATCTACATAGCAGAGAACAGAGTGAAACTTAAAAATAATAAATGCTACTGAAAACGAACACATCAACCTAGAAGAACAAAATTCGGTGAGTCAAGTGGGATTTGTGTACCGATCATTACCACCAAGTATCATCAAGATTGGGTGAAAAAATATTTGCTGGTATTTCGGAAACTCTTAATTTCTTGGATGCTTGGCAACACCTCTCAATGAAAGTGCTTTTCCACAGTCTCTGCCTAGGGCTACTTGAAGCGGAAACAAACCATAGAGACAAAAGTGAGAACTCCTTTATTTTTTCACGTTTCAAAAAGCTACTACAAAAAATGTTGGATTTAGAGTTCCAAATTCATCTATCTATATAGGAGAGAACAGAGTGTAACCTAAATATAAAAACTGCTACTGTAGACGAACGTTTCAACCTAGAAGAACAAAATTTGGTGAGCCAAGTGGGATTTGTGTACTTATCATTACCACCAAGTGTCATCAAGATTGCGTGAAAAAATATTTGCTGGTATTTCGGAAACTCTTTATTTCTTAGAAGCTTGGCAATCCCTCTCAATGAAAGTGCTTTTCCAAAGTCTGTGCCAGGGCTACTTGAAGAGGAAACAAACCATAGAGACAAAACTGAGAACTCCTTTATTTTGTCAAGTTTCAAAGAGCTACTACAAACCATGTTGGATTTAGAGTTCCAAATTCATCTATCTCTATACGAGAGAACAGAGTGATACCTAAATATAAAAACTGCTACTTAGACGAACGCTTCAACCTAGAAGAACAAAATTTGGTGAGCCACGTGGGATTTGTGAACCGATCATTACCACCAAGTATCATCAAGATTGGGTGAAAAAATATATGCTGGTATTTCGGAAACTCGTAATTTCTTGGAAGCTTGGCAACCCTCTCAATGAAAGTGCTTTTCCACACTCTGTGCCTATGACTACTTGAAGAGAAAACAAAACATAGAGACAAAACTAAGAACTACTTTATTTTGTCAATTTTCAAAGAGCTACTGCAAAACATATTGGATTTAGAATTCCAAATTCATCTATCTATATAGGATAGAACAGAGGGAAACCTAAATATTAAAACTGCTACAGTAACGAACGCTTCAACCTAGAAGAATAAAATTTTGTGAGCCAAGTGGGATTTGGGTACCGATCTTAACCACCAAGTATCATCAAGACTGGGTGAAAAAATATTTGCTGGTAATTCGGAAACTCATTATTTCTTAGAAGCTTGGCAACCCCTCTCATTGAAAGTGCTTTTCCACAGTCTGTGCCACGGCTACTTGAAGAGGAAACAAACCATAGAGACAAAACTGAGAACTCCTTTATTTTGTCAAGTTTCAAAGAGCTACTACAAACCATATTGGATTTAGAGTTCCAAATTCATCTATCCATATAGGAGAGACAAGAGTGAAACCTAAAAATAAAAACTGCTACTGATAACGAACACATCAACTTAGAAGAAAAAAATTTGGAGAGTCAAGTGGGAATTGTGTACCGATCATTACCACTAAGTATCATCAAGATTGGGTTAAAAAAATATTTGCTGTTATTTCGGAAACTGGTAATTTCTTGGAAGCCTGGCAACCCCTCTCAATGAAAGTGCTTTTCCACTGTCTGTGACGAGGGCTACTTGAAGAGGAAACAAAGCATAGAGAAAAAATGAGAACTCCTTTATTTTGTCAAGTTTCAAAGTGCCACTACAAACCATGTTGGATTTAGAGTTCCAAATTCATCTATCTATATAGCAGAGAACAGAGTGAAACCTAAATATAAAAACTGCTACTGTAGATGAACAATTCAACCTAGAAGAACACAATTTGGTGAGCCAAGTGGGACTTGTGTACTGATCATTACCACCAATTATCATCAAGATTGCGTGAAAAAATATTTGCTGGTATTTCGGAAACTCGTTATTTCTTAGAAGCTTTGCAACCCTTCTCAATGAAAGTGCTTTTCCACCGTCTGTGCCTTGGGCTACTTGAAGAGGAAACAAACCATAGGGAAAAAACTGAGAACTCCTTTATTTTGTCAAGTTTCAAAGAGCTACTACAAACCATGTTGGATTTAGAGTTCCAAATTCATCTATCTATATCGCAGAGAACAGAGTGAAACCTAAATATAAAAACTGCTACTGTAGAAGAACGCTTCAACCTAGAAGAACAAAATTTGGTGAGCCAAGTGGGATTTGTGTACTGATCATGACCACCACGTATAATCAACATTGGGTGAAAAAATATTTGCTGGTATTTCGGATACTCGTTATTTCTTAGAAGCTTGGCAACCCCTCTCAATGAAAGTGCTTTTCCACCGTCGGTGCGTAGGGCTAATTGAAGAGGAAACAAACCATAGAGGCAAAACAGAGAACTACTTTCTTTTGTCAAGTTTCAAAGAGCTACTACAAACTATGTTGGATTTAGAGTTCCAAATTCATCTATCTATATAGCAGAGAACAGAGTGAAACCTAAATATAAAAACTGCTACTGTAGATGAACAATTCAACCTAGAAGAACAAAATTTGGTGAGCCACGTGGGATTTGTGAACCGATCATTACCACCAAGTATCATCAAGATTGGGTGAAAAAACATTTGCTGGTATTTCGGAAACTCGAATTTCTTGGAAGCTTGGCAACCCCTCTCAATGAAAGTGCTTTTCCACCGTCACTGCTTAGGGCTACTTGAAGCGGAAACAAATAATAGAGACAAAACTGAGAACTCATTTATTTTATCAAGTTTCAAACAGCTACTACAAACCATGTTGGATTTAGAGTTCCAAATTCATCTATCTATATAGGAGAGAACAGAGTTAAACCTAAAAATAAAAACTGCTACTGTAAACAAACGCTTCAACTTAGAAGAACAAAATTTGCTGAGCCAAGTGGGATTTGTGGACTTGTCATTACCACCACATATCATCAAGATTGGGTGAAAAAATATTTGCTGGTATTTCGGGAACTCGTTATTTCATAGAAGCTTGGCAACCCCTCTCAATGAAACTGCTTTTCCACATTCTGTGCCAGGGATACTTGAGGAGGAAACAAACCATAGAGACAAAACTGAGAACTCCTTTATTTTGTCAAGTTTCAAAGAGCTACTGCAAACCATGTTGGATTTATTGTTCCAAATTCATCTTTCTATATAAGAGAGAACAGAGTGAAACCGAAAATTAAAAACTGCTACTGTAAACGAACGCTTCAAATTAGAAGAACAAAATTTGGTGAGCCAAGTGGGATTTGTGGACTTGTCCTTCCCACCACGTATCATCAAGTTTGGGTGAAAAAATATTTGCTGGTATTTCGGAAACTCGTAATTTCTTGGAAGCATGGCAACCCCTCTCAATGAAACTGCTTTTCCACCATCTGTGCCTAGGGCTACTTGAAGAGGAAACAAACCATAGAGACAAAACTGAGAACTCCTTTATTTTGTCAAGTTTCAAAAGCCACTACAAACCATGTTTGATTTAGAATTCCAAATTCATCTATCTATATAGGAGACAAAAGAGGGAAACCTAAATATAAAAATTGCAACAGTAGACGAACGCCTCAACCTAGAAGAACAAAATTGGTGAGCCAAGTGGGATTTGTGTACTGATCATTACCACCTAGTGTCATCAAGATTGCGAGAAAAAATATTCGCTGCTATTTCGGAAACTCGTAATTTCTAGGAAGCTAGGCAACCCCTCTCAATGAAAGTGCTTTTCCACAGTCTGTGCCTAGGACTACTTGAAAAGGAAACAAAACATAGAGACAAAACTGAGAACTACTTTATTTTGTCAAGTTTCAAAGACCTACTACAAACCATATTGGACTTAGAGTTCAAATTCATCTATCTATATAGGAGAGAACAGAGTGAAACCTAAATATAAAAACTGCTACTGTAGACGAACGCTTCAACCTAGAAGAACACAATTTGGTGATCCAAGTGGGATTTGTGTACTGATCATTACCACCTAGTGTCATCAAGATTGTGAGAAAAAATATTTGCTGGTATTTCGGAAACTCGTTGTTTCTTAGAAGCTTGGCAACCCCTCTCAATGAAAGTGCTTTTCCACGGTCTGTGCCTAGGGTTACTTGAAGAGGAAACAAACCATAGAGAAAAAACTGAGAACACCTTTATTTTGTCAAGTTTCAAAGAGCTACTACAAACCATGTTGGATTTAGAGTTCCAAATTCATCTATCTCTATAGGAGAGAACAGAGTGAAACCTAAATACAATAACTGCTACTAAGACGAACGCGTCAACCTAGAAGAACAAAATTTGGTGAGCCAAGGGGGATTTGTGTACAGATCTTCACCACCAAGTATCATTAAGATTGGGTGAGAGAATATTTGCTGGTAATTTGGAAACTCGTTATTTCTTAGAAGCTTGGCAACCCCTGTCAATGAAAGTGCTTTTCCACAGTCCCTGCTTAGGGTTACTTGAAGCGGAAACAAAAAATAGAGACAAAACTGAGGACTCATTTATTTTGTCAAGTTTCATAGAGCTACGACAAACCATGTTAGATTTAGAGTTCCAAATTCATCTATCTATATAGGAGAGAAGAGAGTGAAACCTAAAAATAAAAACTGCTACGGAAAACAAACGCTTCAACTTAGGAGAACAAAATTTGGTGAGCCAAGTGGGATTTGTGGACTTGTCATTACCACCACGTATCATCAAGATTGGGTGAAAAAATAGTTGCTGGTATTTCGGAAACTCGTAATTTCTTGGAAGCTTGGAAACCCCTCTCAATGAAAGTGCTTTTCCACAGTCACTGTTTAGGGCTACGTGAAGCGGAAAGAAATCATAGAGACAAAACTGAGAACTCCTTTATTTTGTCAAGTTTCGAGGAGCTACTGCAAACCATGATGGATTTAGAGTTCCAAATTCATCTATCTCTATAGGAGAGAACAGAGTGAAACCTAAATACAAAAACTGCTAGTGTAAACAAAGGCTTCAACTTAGAAGAACAAAATTTGGTGAGCCAAGTGGGATTTGTGGACTTGTCATTACCACCACGTATCATCAAGATTGGGTGAAAAAATATTTCCTGGTATTTCGGAAACTCGTAATTTCTTGGAAGCTTGGAAACCCCTCTCAATGAAAGTGCTTTTCCACCGTCTTTGCCTAGGGCTACTTGAAGAAGAAACAAACCATAGAGACAAAACTGAGAACTGATTTATTTTTTCAAATTTCAAAGAGCCACTACAAACCATGTTGGATTTAGAGTCCAAATTCATCTGTCTATATAGCAGAGAAAAGCGTAAAACCTAAAAATAAAAACTGCTACTGTAGAGGAATGCTTCAACATAGAAGAACAGAATTTGGTGAGCCAAGTGGGATTTGTGTACTTGTCCTGACCACCAAGTATCATCAAGATTGGGTGAAAAAATATTTGCTGGTATTTCGGAAACTTGTTATTTCTTGGATGCTTGGTAACCCCTCTCAATGTAAATGCCTTTCCACCGTCGGTTCCTAGGGCTACTTGAAGAGGAAGCAAACCATAGAGACAACACAGAGAACTCCTTTATTTTGTCAAGTTGCAAAGAGCCACTACAAACCAGGTTGGATTTAGAGTTCCAAATTCATCTATCTATATAGCAGAGAACAGAGTGAAACCTAAACATAAAAACTGCTACTGTAGACGAACGCTTCAACCTAGAAGAACAAAATATGGTGAGCCAAGTGGGATTTGTGTACTGATCATTACCACCAAGTATCATCAAGTTTGGGTGAAAAAATATTTGCTGGTATTTCGGAAACTCGTAATTTCTTGGAAGCTTGGCAACTCCTTTCAATGAAAGTGCTTTTCAACCGTCTCTGCCTAGGGCTACATAAAGCGGAAACAAATCATAGTGACAAAACTGTGAACTCCTATATTTTGTCAAGTTTCAAAGAGCTCCTACAAACCATATTGGATTTAGAGTTCCAAATTCATCTATCTATATAGGAGAGAACAGAGTGTTACCTAAATATAAAAACTGCTACTGTAGACGAATGCTTCAACCTAGAAGAACAAAATTTGGTGAGCCAAGTGGGATTTGTGTACTGATCATTACGACCAAGTGTAATCAAGATTGCATGAAAAAATATTTGCTGGTATTTCGGAAACTCGTTATTTCTTAGAAGCTTGGCAATCCCTCTCAATGAAAGTGCTTTTCCACAGTCTGTGCCAGGGCTACTTGAAGAGGAAACAAACCATAGATACAAAACTGAGAACTCCTTATTTTGTCAAGTTTCAAAGAGCTACTACAAAACATGTTGGATTTAGAGTTCCAAATTCATCTGTCTATATAAGAGAGAACAGAGTAAAACCTAAAAATAAAAACTGCTACTGTAGACGAATGCTTCAACCTAGAAGAACAAAATTTGGTGAGCCAAGTGGGATTTGTGTACTTGTCCTTACCACCAAGTATCATCAAGATTGGGTGAAAAAATATTTGCTGGTACTTCGGAAACTCGTAATTTCTTGGAAGCTTGGCAACCCCTCTCAATGAAAGTGCTTTTCCACAGTCTCTGCGTAGGGCTATTTAAGCGGAAACAAATCATAGAGACAAAACTGAGAACTCCTTTATTTTGTCAAGTTTCAAAGAGCTACTACAAACCATATTGGATTTAGAGTTCCAAATTCATCTATCTATATAGGAGAGAACAACGTGAAACCTAAATATAAAAACTGCTACTGTAGACGAACGCTTCAACCTAGAAGAACAAAATTTGGTGAGCCAAGTGGGACTTGTGTACTTATCAATACCACCAAGTGTCATCAAGATTGCGTGAAAAAATATTTGCTGCTATTTCGGAAACTCGTTATTTCTTAGAAGCTTGGCAAGCCCTCTCAATGAAAGTGCTTTTCCACAGTCTGTGCCAGGGCAACTTGAAGAGGAAACAAACCATAGAGACAAAACTGAGAACTCCTTTATTTTGTCAAGTTTCAAAGAGCCACTACAAACCATGTTGGATTTAGAGTCCAAATTCTTCTATCTTTATAGCAGAGAACAGAGTAAAACCTAAAAATAAAAACTGTTACTGTAGACGAATGCTTCAACATAGAAGAACAGAATTTGGTGAGCCAAGTGCGATTTGTGTACCGATCATTACCACCACGTATCATCAAGCTTGGTTGAAAAAATATATGCTGGTATTTCGGAAACTCGTAATTTCTTGGAAGCTTGGCAACCCCTCTCAATGAAAGTGCGTTTCCACCGTCGGTGCCTAGGGCTACTTGAAGAGGAAACAAACCATAGAGACAAAGCTGAGAACTCCTTTATTTTGTCAAGTTTCAAAGAGCTACTGCAAACCATGTTGGATTTAGAGTTCCAAATTCATCTATCTATATAGGAGATAACAGAGGGAAACCTATATAAAAAAACTGCTACAGTAGACGAACGCTTCAACCTAGAAGAACAAAATTTGGTGAGCCAAGTGGGATTTGTGTACTGATCATTGCCACCAAGTGTCATCAAGATTGCAAGAAAAAATATTTAATGGTATTTCGGAAACTCGTTATTTCTTAGAAGCTTGGCAACCCCTCTCAATGAAAGTGCTTTTCCACAGTCTGTGCCTAGGACTACTTGAAGAGGAAACAAAACATAGAGACAAAACTGAGAACTACTTTATTTTGTCAAGTTTCAAGGAGCTACTGCAAACCATGTTGGATTTAGGGTTCCAAATTCATCTATATATATAGGTGAGAACAGAGTGAAACCTAAACATAAAAACTGCTACTGTAGACGAACGCTTCAACCTATAAGAAAAAACTTTGGTGAGCCAAGTGGGATTTGTGTACCGATCTTCACCACCAAGTATCATCAAGATTGGGTGAAAAAATATTTGCTGGTATTTCGGAAACTCGTAATTTCTTGATAGCTTGGCAACCCCTCTCAATGAAAGTGCTTTTCCACAGTCTCTACTTAGGGCTACTTGAAGCGGAAACAAATCATAGAGACAAAACTGAGAACTCCTTTATTTTGTCAAGTTTCAAAGAGCTACTACAAACCATGTTGGATTTAGAGTTCCAAATTCTTCTATCTATATAGGAGAGAACAGAGTAAAACCTAAAAATAAAAACTGCTACTGTAGACGAATGCTTCAACCTAGAAGAACAGAATTTGCTGAGCCAAGTGGGATTTGTGTACTTGTCCTTACTACCAAGTATCATCAAGATTGGGTGAAAAAATATTTACTGGTATTTCTGAAACTCGTTATTTCTTAGAAGCTTGGCAACCCCTCTCAATGATAGTGCTTTTCCACAGTCTGTGCCAGGGCTATTTGTGGAGGAAACAAACCATAGAGTCAAAACTGAGAACTCCTTTATTTTCTCAAGTTTCAAAGAGCTACTACAATCCATGTTGGATTTAGAATTCCAAATTCATCTATCTATATTGGAGAGACAACGTGAAACCTAAATATAAAAACTGCTACTAAGACGAACGCTTCAACCTAGAAGAACAAAATTTGGTGAGCCAAGTGGGATTTGTGTACTGATCATTACCACCAAGTGTCATCAAGATTGCGAGAAAAAATATTTGCTGTTAATTCGAAAACTCGTTATTTCTTAGAAGCTTGGCAACCCCTCTCAATGAAAGTGCTTTTCCACAGTCTCTGCATAGGGCTACTTGAAGAGGAAACAAATCATAGAGACAAAACTGCGAACTCCTTTATTTTGTCGAGTTTCAAAGAGCTACTACAAACCATGTTGGATTTAGAGTTCCAAATTCTTCTATCTATATAGGAGAGAACGGAGTAAATCCTAAAAATAAAAACTGCTACTGTAGACGAATGCTTCAACCTAGAAGAACAGAATTTGCTGAGACAAGTGGGATTTGTGTACTGATAATTACCACCAACTATCATTAACATTGGGTTAAAAAATATTGCTGGTATTTCGGAAACTCGTTATTTCTTAGAAGCTTCCAACCCCTCTCAATGAAAGTGCTTTTCCACCGTCTGTGTCTAGGGCTATTTGAAGATGAAACAAACCATAGAGACAAACCTGAGAACTCCTTTATGTTGTCAAGTTTCAAAGAGCTACTACAGAGCATGTTGGATTTAGAGATCCAAATTCATCTATCTATATAGCAGAGAACAGAGTGAAACCTAAATATAAAAACTGCTACTGTAGACGAACGGTTAACCTAGCAGAACAAAATTTGGTGAGCCAATTGGGATTTGTATACCGATCAATACCACCAAGTACCATGAATATTGGGTGAAAAAATATTTGCTGGTATTTCGGAAAATCGTAATTTCTTGGAAGCTTGGCAACCCTTCTCAATGAAAGTGCTTTTCCACCGTCTGTGCCTAGGGCTCCTTGAAGAGGAAACAAACCATAGAGACAAAACGGAGAACTCCTTTATTTTGTCAAGTTTCAAAGAGCTACTGCAAACCATGTTAGATTTAGAGTTCCAAATTCATCTGTCTATGTAGGAGAGAACAGAGTGAAACCTAAATATAAAAACTGCTACTGTAGACGAACGCTTCAAAGTAGAAGAACAAAATTTGGTGATCCAAGTGGGATTTGTGTACAGATCATTACCACCAAGTATCATCGACATTGGGTGAAAAAATATTTGCTGGTATTTCGGAAACTCGTTATTTCTTAGAAGCTTGACAACCCCTCTCAATGAAAGTGCTTTTCCACAGTCTGTGCCTAGGGCTACTTGAAGAGGAAACAAACCACAGAGACAAAACTGAGAACTCCTTTATTTTGTCAAGTTTCAAAGAGCTACTACAAACCATGTTGGATTTCGAGTTCCAAATTCATCTATCTATATAGGAGAGAACAGAGTGAAACCTTAAAATAAAAACTGCTACTGTAGACGAATGGTTCAACCTAGAACAAAATTTGGTGATCCAAGTGGGAATTGTGTACTTGTCCTTACCACCAAGTATCATCAACATTGGGAGAAAAAATATTTACTGGTATTTCGGAAATTCGTAATTTCTTAGAAGCTTGGCAACCCCTCTCAATGAAAGTGCTTTTCCACCGTCTGTGCCTAGGGCTACTTGAAGAAAAAACAAACCATAAAGACAAATCTGAGAACTCCTTTATTTTGTCAAGTTTCAAAGAGCTACTACCAACCATGTTTGATTTAGAGTTCCAAATTCATCTGTCTATATAGGAGATAACAGAGGGAAACCTAAATATAAAAACTGCTACTGTAGACGAATGCTTCAACCTAGAACAAAATTTGGTGAGCCAAGTGGGATTTGTGTACAGATCATTACCACCAAGTATCATCGACATTGGGTGAAAAAATATTTGCTGGTATTTCGGAAACTCGTTATTTCTTAGAAGCTTGACAACCCCTCTCAATGAAAGTGCTTTTCTATAGTCGGTGCCTAGGGGTACTTGAAGAGGCAACAAACCATGGAGACAAAACTGAGAACTCCTTTATTTTGTCAAGTTACAAAGAGCTACTACAAACGATGTTGGATTTAGAGTTCCAAATTCATCTATCTATATAGGAGAGAACAGAGTGAAACCTTAAAATAACAACTGCTACTGTAGTCGAATGCTTCAACCTAGAACAAAATTTGGTGAGCCAAGTGGGATTTGTGTACTTGTCCTTACCACGAAGTATCATCAAGCTTGGGTGAAAAAATATTTGCTGGTATTTCTGAAACTCGTTATTTCTTAGAAGCTTGGCATCCCTTCTCAATGAAAGTGCTTTTCCACCTTCTGTGCCTAGGGCTAATTGAAGAGGAAACAAACCATAGAGACAAAACTGAGAACTCCTTTATTTTGTCAAGTTTCAAAGAGCTATTACAAACCATATTGGATTTAGAGTTCCAAATTCATCTGTCTATATAGGAGAGAACAGAGTGAAACCTAAATATAAAAACTGCTATTGTAGACGAACGCTTAAACCTAGAAGAACAAAATATGTTTAGCCAAGTGGGATTTGTGTACTTGTCATTACCACCACGTATCATCAAGATTGGGTGAGAAAATATTTGCTGGTATTTCGGAAAATCGTTATTTCTTGGAAGCTTGGCAACCCCTCTCAATGAAAGTGCTTTTCCACAGTCTCTGCTTAGTGCTTCTTGAAGAGGAAAAAAACCATACAGACACAACTGAGAACTTCTTTATTTTGTCAAGTTTCAAAGAGCTACTACAATCCATGTTAAATTTAGAGTTCCAAATTCATCTATCTACATAGGAGAGAACAGAGTGAAACCTAAATATAAAAACTGCTACTGTAGACGAACGCTTCAACGTAGAAGAACAAAATTTGGTGAGCCAAGTGGGATTTGTGTACTGATCATTACCACCAAGTATCATCAACATTGGGAGAAAAAATATTTACTGGTATTTCGGAAATTCGTAATTTCTTAGAAGCTTGGCAACCCCTCTCAATGAAAGTGCTTTTCCACACTCTGTGCCTAGGGCTACTCTAAGAGGAAACAAACCATAGAGACAAAACTGAGAACTCCTTTATTTTGTCAAGTTTCGAAGAGCTACTACAAACCATGTTGGATTTAGAGTTCCAAATTCATCTATCTATATAGCAGAGAACAGAGTGAAACCTAAATATAAAAACTGCTACTGTAGACGAATGCTTCAACCTAGAACAAAATTTGGTGAGCCAAGTGGGATTTGTGTACAGATCATTACCACCACGTATCATCGACATTGGGTGAAAAAATATTTGCTGGTATTTCAGAAACTCGTTATTTCTTAGAAGCTTGACAACACCTCTCAATGAAAGTGCTTTTTAACAGTCTGTGCCTAGGGCTACTGAAGAGGAAACAAACCATAGAGACAAAACTGAGAATTCCTTTATTTTGTCAAGTTTCAAAGAGCTACTACAAACCATGTTGGATTTAGAGTTCCAAATTCATCTATCTATATATGAGAGAACAGAGTGAAATCTTAAAATAAATACTGCTACTGTAGACGAATGCTTCAACCTAGAACAAAATTTGGAGAGCCAAGTGGGATTTGTGTACTTGTCCTTACCACCAAGTATCATCAATCTTGGGTGAAAAAACATTTGCTGTTATTTCGGAAACTCGTTATTTCTTAGAAGCTTGGCATCACCTCTCAATGAAAGTGCTTTTCCACCGTCTGTGCCTAGGGCTACTATTAGAGGAAAGAAACCATAGCGACAAAACGGAGAACTCCTTTATTTTGTCAACTTTCAAAGAGCTACTACAAACCATGTTGGATTTCGAGTTCCAAATTCATCTATCTATATAGCAGAGAACAGAGTGAAACCTGAATATATAAACTGCTACTGTAGACGAACGCTTCAACCTAGCAGAACAAAAATTGGTGAGACAAGTGGGATTTGTGTACCGATCAATACCACCAAGTGTCATGAATATTGGGTGAAAAAATATTTGCTGGTATTTCGGAAACTCGTAATTTCTTGGAAGCTTGGCAACCACTCTCAATGACAGTGTTTTTCCACAGTCTCTGCTTAGGGCTACTTGAAGTGGAAACAAATCATAGAGACAAAACTGAGAACTAATTTATTTTGTCAAGTTTCAAAGAGCTATTACAAACCATATTGGATTTAGAGTTCCAAATTCATCTGTCTATATAGGAGAGAACAGAGTGAAACCTAAATATAAAAACTGCTACTGTAGACGAACGCCTAAAACTAGAAGAACAAAATATGTTTAGCCAAGTGGGATTTGTGTACTTGTCATTACCACCACGTATCATCAAGATTGGGTGAGAAAATATTTGCTGGTATTTCGGAAAATCGTTATTTCTTGGAAGCTTGGCAACCCCTCTCAATGAAAGTGCTTTTCCACAGTCTCTGCTTAGGGCTTCTTGAAGAGAAAAAAAAAAACATACAGACAAAACTGAGAACTTCTTTATTTTGTCAAGTTTCAAAGAGCTACTACAAACCATGTTGGATTTAGAGTTCCAAATTCATCTATCTATATAGGAGAGAACAGAGTGAAACCTAAATATAAAAACTGCTACTGTAGACGAACGCTTCAACGTAGAAGAACAAAATTTGGTGAGCCAAGTGGGATTTGTGTACTGATCATTACCACCAAGTATCATCAACATTGGGAGAAAAAATATTTACTGGTGTTTCGGAAATTCGTAATTTCTTAGAAGCTTGGCAACCCCTCTCAATGAAAGTGCTTTTCCACACTCTGTGCCTAGGGCTACTCTAAGAGGAAACAAACCATAGAGACAAAACTGAGAACTCCTTTATTTTGTCAAGTTTCGAAGAGCTACTACAAACCATGTTGGATTTAGAGTTCCAAATTCATCTATCTATATAGCAGAGAACAGAGTGAAACCTAAATATAAAAACTGCTACTGTAGACGAATGCTTCAACCTAGAACAAAATTTGCTGAGCCAAGTGGGATTTGTGTACAGATCATTACCACCAAGTATCATCGACATTGGGTGAAAAAATATTTGCTGGTATTTCGGAACTCGTTATTTCTTAGAAGCTTGGCAACACCTCTCAATGAAAGTGCTTTTTAACAGTCTGTGCCTAGGGATACTTGAAGAGGAAACAAACCATAGAGACAAAACTGAGAACTCCTTTATTTTGTCAAGTTTCAAAGAGCTACTACAAACCATGTTGGATTTAGAGTTCCAAATTCATCTCTCTATATAGGAGAGAACAGAGTGAAACCTAAATATAAAAACTGCTACTGTAGACGAACGCTTCAACGTAGAAGAACAAAATTTGGTGAGCCAATTGGGATTTGTGTACCGATCAATACCAAAAAGTATCATGAATATTGGGTAAAAAAATATTTGCTGGTATTTCGGAAACTCGTTATTTCTTGGAAGCTTGGCAACCCCTCTCAATGAAAGTGCTTTTCCACAGTCTCTGCTTAGGGCTACTTGAAGCGGAAACAAGTCATAGAGACAAAACTGAGAACTTCTTTATTTTGTCAAGTTTCAAAGGGCTACTACAAACCATGTTGGATTTACAGTTCCAAATTCATCTATTTATATAGGAGAGAACAGAGGGAAACCTAAATATAAAAACTGCTACTGTAGACGAATGCTTCAACCTAGAACAAAATTTGGTGAGCCAAGTGGGATTTGTGTACTGATCATCACCACCAAGTATCATCAAGACTGGGTGAAAAAATATTTGCTGGTATTTCTGAAACTCGTAATTTCTTAGAAGCTTGGAAACCCCTTTGAATAAAAGTGCTTTTCCACAGTCTCTGCTTAGGGCTACATGAAGCAGAAACAAATCATAGAGACAAAACTGAGAACTACTTTACTTTGTCAAGTTTCAAAGAGCTACTACAAACCATATTGGATTTAGAGTTCCAAATTCATCTATCTATATAGGAGAGAACAGAGGGAAACCTAAAAACATAAACTGCTACTGTAAACGAACGCTTCAACTGAGAAGAACAAAATTTGGTGAGTCAGTGGGATTTGTGTACCGATCATTACCACCAAGTATCATCAAGATTGGGTGAAAAAATATTTGCTTGTATTTCGGAAACTCGTTATTTCTTAGAAGTTTGGCAACCCCTCTCAATGAAAGTGCTTTTCCACCGTCTGTGCCTAGGGCTACTTGAAGAGGAAACAAACCATAGAGACAAAACTGAGAACTCCTTAATTTTCTCAAGTTTCAAAGAGCTGTTACAAACCATGTTGGATTTAGAGTTCCAAATTCATCTATCTATATAGGAGATTTCAGAGTGAAACCTAAAATAAAAACTGCTACTGTAGACGAATGCTTCAACCTCGAAGAACGAGATTTGGTGAGACAAGTGGGATTTGTGTACTTGTCATTACCACCACGTATCATCAAGATTGGGTGAAAAAATGTTTGCTGGTATTTCGGAAACTCGTTATTTCTTAGAATCTTGGCAACCTCTCTCAATGAAAGTGCTTCTCAACAGTCTGTGCGTAGGGCTACTTGAAGAAAAAACAAACCATAGAGACAAAACTGAGAACTCCTTTATTTTGTCAAGTTTCAAAGAACCACTACAAACCATGTTGGATTTAGAGTTCCAAATTCATCTATCTATATAGCAGAGAACAGAGTGAAACCTAAACATAAAAACTGCTACTGTAGACGAACGTTTCAACCTAGCAGAACAAAATTTGGTGAGCCAACTGGGATTTGTGTACTGATTATTACCACCAAGTATCATCAACATTGGGTGATAAAAATATTTGCTGGTATTTCGGAAACTCGTAATTTCTTGGAAGCTTGGCAACCCCTCTCAATGAAAGTGCTTTGCCACAGTCACTGCTTAGGGCTAATTGAAGCGGAAACAAATCATAGAGACAAAATTGAGAACTCCTTTATTTTGTCAAGTTTAAAAGAGCGATTAAAAACCATGTTGGATTTAGAGTTCCAAATTCATCTATCTATATAGGAGAGAACAGAGGGAAACCTAAAAACATAAACTGCTACTGTAAACGAACGCTTCAAGCGAGAAGCACAAAATTTGGTGAGTCAGTGGGATTTGTGTACCGATCTTTACCACCAAGTATCATCAAGATTGGGTGAAAAAATATTTCCTGCTATTTCGGAAACTCGCATTTTCTTGGAAGCTTGGGAACCCCCATCAATGAAAGTGCTCTTCCACAGTCTCTGCTTAGGGTTAATTGAAGCGGAAACAAATCATTGAGAAAAAACGGAAAACTCCTTTATTTTGTCAAGTTTCAAAGAGCCTCTACAAACCATGTAGGTTTTAGAGTTCCAAATTCATCTCTCTATATATGAGAGAACAGAGTGAAACATAAATATAAAAACTGCTATTGAAGACGAACGCTTCAAAGTAGAAGAACAAAATTTGGTGATCCAAGTGGGATTTGTGTGCAGATCATTACCACCAAGTATCATCAACATTGGGAGAAAAAATATTTACTGGTGTTTCACAAATTCGTAATTTCTTAGAAGCTTGGCAATCCCTCTCAATGAAAGTGCTTTTCCACCATCTGTGCCTAGGGCTACTTGAAGAGGAAACAAACCATAGAGACAAAACTGAGAACTCCTTTATTTTGTCAAGTTTCAAAGAGCTACTACAAACCATGTTGTATTTAGAGTTCCAAATTCATCTATCTATATAGGAGAGAACAGAGTGAAACCTAAAAATAAAAACTGCTACTGTAAACGAACGCTACAACGTAGAAGAACAAAATTTGCTGAGCCAAATGGGATTTGTGTACTGTTATTTACCACCAAGTAACATCAAGATTCTTTGAAAAAATATTTGATGGTATTTCGGAAACTCGTTATGTCTTAGAAGCTTGGCAACCCCTCTCAATGAAATTGCTTTTCCACAGTCTGTGCCTAGGACTACTTGAACAGGAAACAAAACACAGAGAAAAAACGGAGAACTACTTTATTTTGTCAAGTTTCAAAGAGCTACTGCAAACCATGTTGGATTTAGAGTTCCAAATTCATCTATCTATATAGGAGAGAACAGATGGAAACCCAAATATAAAAACTGCTACAGTAGACGAACGCTTCAACCTAGAAGAACAAAATTTGGTGAGCCAACTGAGATTTGTGTACTGATCATTACCACCAAGTATCATCAACATTGGGTTAAAAAATATTTGCTGGTATTTCGGAAACTCGTTATTTCTTAGAAGCTTCCAACCCCTCTCAATGAAAGTGCTTTTCCACCGTCTGTGTCTAGGGCTATTTGAAGATGAAACAAACCATAGAGAAAAACCTGAGAACTCCTTTATGTTGTCAAGTTTCAAAGAGCTACTACAGAGCATGTTGGATTTAGAGTTCCAAATTCATCTATCTATATAGCAGAGAACAGAGGGAAACCTAAATATAAAAACTGCTACTGTAGACGAAAGGTTAACCTAGCAGAACAAAATTTGGTGAGCCAATTGGGATTTGTAAACCGATCAATACCACCAAGTATCATGAATATTGGGTGAAAAAATATTTGCTGGTATTTCGGAAAATCGTAATTTCTTGGAAGCTTGGCAACCCTTCTCAATGAAAGTGCTTTTCCACAGTCTATGCTTAGGGCTAATTGAAGCGGAAACAAATCATAGAGACAAAACGGAGAACTCCTTTATTTTGTCAAGTTTGAAAGAGCTACTACAAATCATATTGGATTTAGAGTTCCAAATTCATCTGTCTATGTAGGAGAGAACAGAGTGAAACCTTAATATAAAAACTGCTACTGTAGACGAACGCTTCAACCTAGAAGAACAAAATTTGTTGAGGCAAGTGGGATTTTTTTACTTGTCATTACCACCACGTATCATCAAGTTTGGGTGAAAAAATATATGCTGTTATTTCGGAAAATCGTAATATCTTGGAAGCTTTGCATTCCTTTCAATGAAAGTGCTTTTCCACAGTCTGTACTTAGGGCTACTTGAAACGGAAACAAATCATTGAGACAAAACGGAAAACTCTTTTATTTTGTCAAGTTTCAAAGAGCCACTACAAACCATGTTGGATTTAGAGTTCCAAATTCATCTTTCTATATACGAGAGAACAGAGTGAAACTTAAATATAAAAACTGCTACTGTAGACGAATGCTTCAAAGTAGAAGAACAAAGTTTGGTGAGCCAAGTGGGATTTGTGTACAGATCATTACCACCAAGTATAATCGACATTGGGTGAAAAAATATTTGCTGGTATTTCGGAAACTCGTTATTTCTTAGAAGCTTGACAACCCCTCTCAATGAAAGTGCTTTTCCACAGTCTGTGCCTTGGGCTACTTGAAGAGGAAACAAACCATAGAGACAAAACTGAGAACTCCTTTATTTTGTCAAGTTTCAAAGAGCTACTACAAACCGTGTTGGATTTAGAGTTCCAAATTCATCTATCTATATAGGAGAGAACAGAGTGAAACCTTAAAATAAAAACTGCTACTGTAGACGAATGCTTCAACCTAGAACAAAATTTGGTGAGCCAAGTGGGATTTGTGTACCGATCAATACCACCAAGTTTCATGAATATTGGGTGAAAAAATATTTGCTGGTATTTCGGAAAATCGTAATTTCTTGGAAGCTTGGCAACCCCTCTCTATGAAAGTGCTTTTCCACAGTCTCTGCTTAGGGCTACTTGAAGAGGAAAAAAAACATACAGACAAAACTAAGAACTTCTTTATTTTGTCAAGTTTCAAAGAGCTACTACAAACCATGTTAAATTTAGAGTTCCAAATTCATCTATCTATATAGGAGAGAACAGAGGGAAACCTAAATATAAAAACTGCTACTGTAGACGAACGCTTCAACGTAGAAGAACAAAATTTGGTGAGCCAAGTGGGATTTGTGTACTGATCATTACCACCAAGTATCATCAACATTGGGAGAAAAAATATTTACTGGTATTTCGGATATTCGTAATTTCTTAGAAGCTTGGCCACCCCTCTCAATGGAAGTGCTTTTCCACCGTCTGTGCCTAGGGCTACTTGAAGAAAAAACAAACCATAAAGACAAAACTGAGAACTCCTTTATTTTGTCAAGTTTCAAAGAGCTACTACAAACCATGTTGGATTTAGAGTTCCAAATTCATCTATCTATATAGGAGAGAAGAGAGGGAAACCTAAATATAAAAACTGCTACTATAGACGAATGCTTCAACCTAGAACAAAATTTGGTGAGCCAAGTGGGATTTGTGTACAGATCATTACCACCAAGTATCATCAACATTGGGTGAAAAAATATTTGCTGGTATTTCGGAAACTCGTTATTTCTTAGAAGCTTGACAACCCCTCTCAATGAAAGTGCTTTTCCACAGTCTGTGCCTAGGGCTACTTGAAGAGGAAACAAACCATAGAGACAAAACTGAGAACTCCTTCATTTTGTGAAGTTTCAAAGAGCTACTACAAACCATGTTGGATTTAGAGTTCCAAATTCATCTATCTATATAGGAGAGAACAGAGTGAAACCTTAAAATAAAAACTGCTACTGTAGACGAATGCTTCAACCTAGAACAAAATTTGGTGAGCCAAGTGGGATTTGTGTACTTGTCCTTACCACCAAGTATCATCAAGCTTGGGTGAAAAAATATTTGCTGGTATTTCGGAAACTCGTTATTTCTTAGAAGCTTGGCATCCCCTCTCAATGAAAGTGCTTTTCCACCGTCGGTGACTAGGGCTACTTGAAGAGGAAACAAACCATAGAGACAAAACTGAGAACTCCTTTATTTTGTCAACTTTCAAAGAGCTACTACAAACCATGTTGGATTTAGAGTTCCAAATTCATCTATGTATATAGCAGAGAACAGAGTGAAACATAAATATATAAACTGCTACTGTAGACGAACGCTTCAACCTAGAAGAACAAAATTTGGTGAGCCATTGGGATTTGTGTACTGATCGTCACCACCAATTATCATCAAGATTGGGTGAAAAAATATTTGCTGGTATTTCGGAAACTCGTAATTTCTTGGAAGCTTTGCAATGCCTTTCAATGAAAGTGCTTTTCCACAGTCTCTGATTAGGGCTTCTTGAAAAGGAAAAAAACCATACAGACAAAACTGAGAACTTCTTTATTTTGTCAAGTTTCAAAGAGCTACTACAAACCATGTTGGATTTAGAGTTCCAAATTCATCTATCTATGTAGGAGAGAACAGAGGGAAACCTAAATATAAAAACTGCGACTGTAAACGAACGCTTCAACGTAGAAGAACAAAATTTGGTGAGACAAGTGGGATTTGTGTACTGATAATTACCACCAAGTATCATCAAGATTCGGTGAAAAAATATTTTTGGGTTTTTGGGAACTCGTTATTTTATAGAAGCTTGGCTACCGCTCTCCATGAAAGTGCTTTTGCACAGTCTCTGCCTAGGGCTACTTGAAGAGGAAACAAACCATAGAGACAAAATTGAGAACTACTTTATTTTGCCAAGTTTCAAAGAGCTGCTGCAAACCAGGTTGGATTTAGAGTTCCAAATTCATCTGTCTATATAGGAGAGAACAGAGTGAAACCTACATATAAAAACTGCTACTGTAAACGAATGCTTCAACCTAGAAGAACAAAATTTGGTGAGCCAAGTGGGATTTGTGTACTGATCATTACCACCAAGTATCATCAAGATTCGGTGAAAAAATATTTGCTGGTATTTCGGAAACTCGTTATTACTTAGAAGCTTGGCAACCGCTCTCAATGAAAGTGCTTTTCCACAGACTGTGCCTAGGACTACTTGACGAGGAAACAAAACATAGAGACAAAACTGAGAACTACGTTATTTTGTCTAGTTTCAAAGAGCTACTGCAAACCATGTTGGATTTAGAGTTCCAAATTCATCTATCTATATAGGAGAGAACAGAGGGAAACCTAAATATAAAAAATGCTACTGTAGACGAACGGTTAACCTAGCAGAACAAAATTTGGTGAGCCAATTGTGATTTGTGTACCGATCAATACCACCAAGTATCATGAATATTGGGTGAAAAAATATTTGCTGGTATTTCGGAAACTCGTAATTTCTTGGAAGCTTGGCAACCCCTCTCAATGAAAGTGCTTTTCCACCATCTGTGCCTAGGGCTACTTGAAAAAAAAAACAAACCATAAAGACAAAACTGAGAACTCCTTTATTTTGTCAAGTTTCAAAGAGCTACTACAAACCATGTTGGATTTAGAGTTCCAAATTCATCTATCTATATAGGAGAGAACAGAGTGAAATCTTAAAATAAAAACTGCTACTGTAGACGAATGCTTCAACTTAGAACAAAATTTGGTGAGCCAAGTGTGATTTGTTTACTGATCATTACCACCAAGTATCATCAAGATTGGGTGAAAAAATATTTGCTTGTATTTCGGAAACTCATAATTTCTTGGAAGCTTGGAAACCCCTCTCAATGAAAGTGCTTTTCCACACTCACTGCTTAGGGCTACTTGAAGCGGAAACGAATAATAGAGACAAAACTGAGAACTCCTTTATTTTGTCAAGTTTCAAAGAGGTACTACAAACCATGTTGGATTTAGCGTTCCAAATTCATCTATCTATATAGGAGAGAACAGAGTGAAACATAAAAATAAAAACTGCTACTGTAGACGAATGCTTCAACCTAGAAGAACGAGATTTGGTGAGACAAGTGGGATTTGTGTACTTGTCATTACCACCACGTATCATCAAGATTGGGTGAAAAAATATTTGCTGGTATTTCGGAAACTCGTTATTTCTTAGAATCTTGGCAACCGCTCTCAATGAAAGTGCTTCTCAACAGTCTGTGCGTAGGGCTACTTGAAGAAAAACCAAACCATAGAGACAAAACTGAGAACTCCTTTATTTTGTCAAGTTTCAAAGAACTACTACAAACCATGTTGGATTTAGAGTTCCAAATTCATCTATCTATATAGGAGAGAACAGAGTGAAACCTTAAAATAAAAACTGCTACTGTAGACGAATGCTTCAACGTAGAAGAACAAAATTTAGTGAGCCAAGTGGGATTTGTGTACAGATCATTACCACCAAGTATCATCGACATTGGGTGAAAAAAATATTTGCTTGTATTTTGGAAACTCGTTATTTCTTAGAAGCTTGACAACCCCTCTCAATGAAAGTGCTTTTCCAAAGTCTGTGCCTAGGGCTACTTGAAGAGGAAACAAACCATAGAGACAAAACTGAGAACTCCTTTATTTTGTCAAGTTTCAAAGAGCTACTACAAACAACGTAGGATTTAGAGTCCCAAATTCATCTATCTATATAGGAGAGAACAGAGTGAAACCTAAAAATAAAAACTGCCACTGTAAACGAACGCTTCAACCTAGAAGAACAAAATTTAGTGAGCCAAGTGGGATTTGTGTACCGATCATTACCACCAAGTATCATCAAGATTGGGTGAAAAAATATTTGCTGCTATTTCGGAAACTCGCATTTTCTTGGAAGCTTGGGAACCCCCATCAATGAAAATGCTCTTCCACAGTCTCTGCTTGGGTTACTTGAAGCGGAACAAATCATTGAGACAAAACTGAAAACTCCTTTATTTTGTCAAGTTTAAAGAGCCACTACAAATCATGTAGGTTTTAGAGTTCCAAATTCATCTTTCTATATATGAGAGAACAGAGTGAAACATAAATATAAAAACTGCTACTGAAGACGAACGCTTCAAAGTAGAAGAACAAAATTTGGTGATCCAAGTGGGATTTGTGTGCAGATCATTACCACCAAGTATCATCGACATTGGGTGAAAAAATATTTGCTGGTATTTCGGAAACTCGTTATTTCTTAGAAGCTTGACAAACCCTCTCAATGAATGTGCTTTTCCACAGTCTGTGCCTAGGGCTACTTGAAGAGGAAACAAACCATAGAGACAAAACTGAGAACTCCTTTATTTTGTCAAGTTTCAAGGAGCTACTATAAACCATGTTGGATTTAGAGTTCCAAATTCATCTATCTATATAGGAGAGAACCGAGTGAAACCTAAATATAAACTGCTACTGTAGACGAACTGTTAAACCTAGAAGAACAAAATTTGTTGAGGCAAGTGGGATTTGTGTACTTGTCATTACCACCACGTATCATCAACATTGGGAGAAAAAATATTTGCTGGTATTTCGGAAAATCGTAATTTCTTGGAAGTTTGGCAACCCCTTTCAATGAATGTGCTTTTTCACAGTCTCTGCTTAGGGCTACATGAAGCGGAAACAAATCATAGAGACAAAACTAACAACTCCTCTATTTTGACAAATTTCAAAGGGCAACTACAAACCATGTTGGATTTAGAGTTCCAAATTCATCTTTCTATATACGAGAGAACAGAGTGAAATCTTAAAATAAAAACTGCTACTGTAGACGAACAGTTAACCTAGCAGAACAAAATTTGGTGAGCCAATTGGGATCAATACCACCAAGTATCATCGACATTGGGTGAAAAAATATTTGCTGGTATTTCGGAAAATCGTAATTTCTTGGAAGTTTGGCAACCCCTTTCAATGAATGTGCTTTTTCACAGTCTCTGCTTAGGGCTACATGAAGCGGAAACAAATCATAGAGACAAAACTAACAACTCCTCTATTTTGACAAATTTCAAAAGGCAACTACAAACCATGTTGGATTTAGAGTTCCAAATTCATCTTTCTATATACGAGAGAACAGAGTGAAATCTTAAAATAAAAACTGCTACTGTAGAAGAACAGTTAACCTAGCAGAACAAAATTTGGTGAGCCAATTGGGATTTGTGTACCGATCAATACCACCAAGTATCATCGACATTGGGTGAAAAAATATTTGCTGGTATTTCGGAAACTCGTTATTTCTTGGAAGCTTGACAACCCCTCTCAATTAAAGTGCTTTTCCACACTCTGTGCCTAGGGCTACTTGAAGAGGAAACAAACCATAGAGACAAAACTCAGAACTCCTTTATTTTGTCAAGTTTCAAAGAGCTACTACAAACCATGTTGGATTTAGAGTTCCAAATTCATCTATCTATATAGGAGAGAACAGAGTGAAATCTTAAAATAAAAACTGCTACTGTAGATGAATGCTTCAACTTAGAACAAAATTTGGTGAGCCAAGTGGGATTTGTGTACTTGTCCTTACCACCAAGTATCTTGAAGCTTGGGTGAAAAAATATTTGCTGGTATTTCGGAAACTCGTTATTTCTTAGAATATTGACATCCCCTCTCAATGAAAGTGCTTTTCCACCGTCTGTGCCTAGGGCTACTTGAAGAGGAAACAAACCATAGACACAAAACTGAGAACTCCTTTATTTTGTCAACTTTCAAAGACCTACTACAAACCATGTTGGATTTAGAGTTCGAAATTCATCTATCTATAGGAGAGAACAGAGGGAAACCTAAATATAAAAATTGCTACTGTAGACGAACGCTTCAACCTAGAAGAACAAAATTTGGTGAGTCAAGTGGGATTTGTGTACCGATCATTACCACCAAGTATCATCAAGATTGGGTGAAAAAATATTTGCTGGTATTTCGGAAACTCGTAATTTCTTGGAAACTTGGCAACCCCTCTCAATGAAAGTGCTTTTCCACAGTCAGTGCCTAGGGCTACTTGAAGAGGAAACAATCCATAGAGACAAAATTAAGAACTCCTTTATTTTTTTGAAGTTTCAAAGAGCTACTACAAACCAGGTTGTATTTAGAGTTCCAAATTCATCTATCTATATAGGAGAGAACAGAGTGTAACCTAAAAATAAAAACTGCTACTGTAAACGAACGCTTCAACGTAGAAGAGCAAAATTTGGTGAGCCAAGTGGAATTTGTGTACTGATATTTACCACCAAGTATCATCAAGATTCGTTGAAAGAATATTTGATTGTATTTCGGAAACTCGTTATTTCTTAGAAGCTTGGCAACCCCTCTCAATGAAAGTGCTTTTCCACAGTCTGTGCCTAGGACTACTTGAAGAGGAAACAAAACATAGAGACAAAACGGAGAACTACTTTATTTTGTCAAGTTTCAAAGAGCTACTGCAAACCATGTTGGATTTAGAGTTCCAAATTCATCTATCTATATAGGAGAGAACAGATGAAAACCCAAATATAAAAACTGCTACAGTAGACGAACGCTTTAACCTAGAAGAACAAAATTTGGTGAGCCAAGTGGGTTTTGTGTACTGATCATTACCACCAACTATCATCAACATTGGGTTAAAAAATATTTGCTGGTATTTCGGAAACTCGTTATTTCTTAGAAGCTTCTAAACCCTCTCAATGAAAGTGCTTTTCCCCCGTCTGTGCCTAGGGCTATTTGAAGATGAAACAATCCATAGAGACAAACCTGAGAACTCCTTTATGTTGTCAAGTTTCAAAGAGCTACTACAGAGCATGTTGGATTTAGAGTTCCAAATTCATCTATCTATATAGCAGAGAACAGAGTGAAACCAAATATAAAACCTGCTACTGTAGACGAACGGTTAACCTAGCAGAACAAAATTTGGTGAGCCAATTGGGATTTGTGTACCGATCAATACCACCAAGTATCATGAATATTGGGTGAAAAAATAATGGCTGGTATTTCGAAAAATCGTAATTTCTTGGAAGCTTGGCAACCCTTCTCAATGAAAGTGCTTTTCCACAGTTTAGGCTTAGGGCTACTTGAAGCGGAAACAAATCATAGAGACAAAACGGAGAACTCCTTTATTTTGTCAAGTTTCAAAGAGCTACTACAAACCATATTGGATTTAGAGTTCCAAATTCATCTGTCGATGTAGGAGAGAACAGAGTGAAACCTAAATATAAAAACTGCTACTGTAGACGAACGCTTCAACCTAGAAGAACAAAATTTGTTGAGGCAAGTGGGATTTTTGTACTTGTCATTATCACCACGTATCATCAAGATTGGGTGAAAAAATATTTGCTGTTATTTCGGAAAATCGTAATTTCTTGGATGCTTTGCAATGCCTTTCAATGAAAGTGCTTTTCTACAGTCTGTGCTTAGGGCTACTTGAAACGGAAACAAATCATTGAGACAAAACTGAAAACTCCTTTACTTTGTCAAGTTTCAAAGAGCCACTACAAACCATGTTGGATTTAGAGTTCCAAATTCATCTTTCTATATACGGGAGAACAGAGAGAAACCTAAATATAAAAACTGCTACTGTAGACGAACGCTTCAAAGTAGAAGAACAAAATTTGGTGAGCCAAGTGGGATTTGTGTACAGATCATTACCACCAAGTATCATCGACATTGGGTGAAAAAAATATTTGCTTGTATTTTGGAAACTCGTTATTTCTTAGAAGCTTGACAACCCCTCTCAATGAAAGTGCTTTTCCAAAGTCTGTGCCTCGGGCTACTTGAAGAGGAAACAAACCATAGAGACAAAACTGAGAACTCCTTTATTTTGTCAAGTTTCAAAGAGCTACTACAAACAACGTAGGATTTAGAGTTCCAAATTCATCTATCTATATAGGAGAGAACAGAGTGAAACCTAAAAATAAAAACTGCCACTGTAAACGAACGCTTCAACCTAGAAGAACAAAATTTAGTGAGCCAAGTGGGATTTGTGTACTGATCATTACCACCAAGTATCATCAAGATTGGGTGAAAAAATATTTGCTGCTATTTCAGAAACTCGCATTTTCTTGGAAGCTTGGGAACCCCCATCAATGAAAATGCTCTTCCACTGTCTCTGCTTGGGTTACTTGAAGCGGAACAAATCATTGAGACAAAACTGAAAACTCCTTTATTTTGTCAAGTTTAAAGAGCCACTACAAATCATGTAGGTTTTAGAGTTCCAAATTCATCTTTCTATATATGAGAGAACAGAGTGAAACATAAATATAAAAACTGCTACTGAAGACGAACGCTTCAAAGTAGAAGAACAAAATTTGGTGATCCAAGTGGGATTTGTGTGCAGATCATTACCACCAAGTATCATCGACATTGGGTGAAAAAATATTTGCTGGTATTTCGGAAACTCGTTATTTCTTAGAAGCTTGACAAACCCTCTCAATGAAAGTGCTTTTCCACAGTCTGTGCCTAGGGCTACTTGAAGAGGAAACAAACCATAGAGACAAAACTGAGAACTCCTTTATTTTGTCAAGTTTCAAGGAGCTACTATAAACCATGTTAGATTTAGAGTTCCAAATTCATCTATCTATATAGGAGAGAACCGAGTGAAACCTAAATATAAACTGCTACTGTAGACGAACTGTTAAACCTAGAAGAACAAAATTTGTTGAGGCAAGTGGGATTTGTGTACTTGTCATTACCACCACGTATCATCAACATTGGGAGAAAAAATATTTGCTGGTATTTCGGAAAATCGTAATTTCTTGGAAGTTTGGCAACCCCTTTCAATGAATGTGCTTTTTCACAGTCTCTGCTTAGGGCTACATGAAGCGGAAACAAATCATAGAGACAAAACTAACAACTCCTCTATTTTGACAAATTTCAAGGGGCAACTACAAACCATGTTGGATTTAGAGTTCCAAATTCATCTTTCTATATACGAGAGAACAGAGTGAAATCTTAAAATAAAAACTGCTACTGTAGAAGAACAGTTAACCTAGCAGAACAAAATTTGGTGAGCCAATTGGGATTTGTGTACCGATCAATACCACCAAGTATCATCGACATTGGGTAAAAAATATTTGCTGGTATTTCGGAAAATCGTAATTTCTTGGAAGTTTGGCAACCCCTTTCAATGAATGTGCTTTTTCACAGTCTCTGCTTAGGGCTACATGAAGCGGAAACAAATCATAGAGACAAAACTAACAACTCCTCTATTTTGACAAATTTCAAAAGGCAACTACAAACCATGTTGGATTTAGAGTTCCAAATTCATCTTTCTATATACGAGAGAACAGAGTGAAATCTTAAAATAAAAACTGCTACTGTAGAAGAACAGTTAACCTAGCAGAACAAAATTTGGTGAGCCAATTGGGATTTGTGTACCGATCAATATCACCAAGTATCATCGACATTGGGTGAAAAAATATTTGCTGGTATTTCGGAAACTCGTTATTACTTGGAAGCTTGACAAACCCTCTCAATTAAAGTGCTTTTCCACACTCTGTGCCTAGGGCTACTTGAAGAGGAAACAAACCATAGAGACAAAACTCAGAACTCCTTTATTTTGTCAAGTTTCAAAGAGCTACTACAAACCATATTGGATTTAGAGTTCCAAATTCATCTATCTATATAGGAGAGAACAGAGTGAAATCTTAAAATAAAAACTGCTACTGTAGACGAATGCTTCAACTTAGAACAAAATTTGGTGAGCCAAGTGGGATTTGTGTACCGATCAATACCACCAAGTTTCATGAATATTGGGTGAAAAAATATTTGCTGGTATTTCGGAAACTCGTAATTTCTTGGAAGCTTGGCAACCCCTCTCAATGAAAGTGCTTTTCCACAGTCTCTGCTTAGGGCTACTTGAAGTGGAAACAAATCATAGAGACAAAACTGAGAACTCCTTTCTTTTGTCAATTTTCAAATAGCTATTACAAACCATATTGGATTTAGAGTTCCAAATTCATCTGTCTATATAGGAGAGAACAGAGTGAAACCTAAATATAAAAACTGCTACTGTAGACGAACGCTTAAACCTAGAAGAACAAAATATATTAAGCCAAGTGGGATTTGTGTACTTGTCATTACCACCACGTATCATCAAGATTGGGTGAGAAAATATTTGCTGGTATTTCGGAAAATCGTAATTTCTTGGAAGCGTTGCAATGCCTTTCAATGAAAGTGCTTTTCCACAGTCTGGGTTAGGGCTTCTTGAAGAGGAAAAAAACCATACAGACAAAACTGAGAACTTCTTTATTTTGTCAAGTTTCAAAGAGCTACTACAAACCATGTTGGATTTAGAGTTCCAAATTCATCTATCTATATAGAAGAGAACAGAGGGAAACCTAAATATAAAAACTGCTACTGGAGACGAACGCTTCAACGTAGAAGAACAAAATTTGGTGAGCCAAGTGGTATTTGTGTACTGATCATTACCACCAAGTATCATCAACATTGGGAGAAAAAATTTTTACTGGTATTTCGGAAATTAGTAATTACGTAGAAGCTTGGCCACCCCTCTCAATGAAAGTGCTTTTCCACCCTCTGTGCCTAAGGCTACTTGAAGAAAAAACAAACCATAAAGACAAAACTGACAACTCCATTATTTTGTCAAGTTTCAAAGAGCTACTACAAACCATGTTGGATTTAGAGTTCCAAATTCATCTATCTATATAGGAGAGAACAGAGGGAAACCTAAATATAAAAACTGCTACTCTAGACGAATGCTTCAACCTAGAACAAAATTTGGTGAGCCAAGTGGGATTTGTGTACAGATCATTACCAACAAGTATCATCAACATTGGGAGAAAAAATATTTGCTGGTATTTCGGAAACTCGTTATTTCTTAGAAGCTTGACAACCCCTCTCAATGAAAGTGCTTTTCCACAGTCTGTGCCTAGGGCTACTTGAAGAGGAAACAAACCATAGAGACAAAACTGAGAACTCCTTTATTTTGTCAAGTTTCAAAGATCTACTACAAACCATGTTGGATTTAGAGTTCCAAATTCATCTATCTATATAGGAGATAAGAGAGGGAAACCTAAATATAAAAAGTGCTATTGTAGACGAATGCTTCAACCTAGAACAAAATTTGGTGAGCCAAGTGGGATTTGTGTACTTGTCCTTACCACCAAGTATCATCAAGCTTGGGTGAAAAATGTTTGCTGGTATTTCGGAAACTCGTTATTTCTTAGAAGCTTGGCATCCCCTCGCAATGAAAGTGCTTTTCCACCGTCTGTGCCTAGGGCTACTTGAAGAGGAAACAAACCATAGAGACAAAACTGAGAACTCCTTTATTTTGTCAACTTTCAAAGAGCTACTACAAACCGTGTTGGATTTAGAGTTCCAAATTCATCTATCTATATAGCAGAGAACAGAGTGAAAAATAAATATATAAACTGCTACTGTAGACGAACGCTTCAACCTAGCAGAACAAAATTTGGTGAGCCAAGTGCGATTTGTGTACCGATCAATACCACCAAGTGTCATGAATATTGGGTGAAAAAAATATTTGCTGGTATTTCGGAAACTCGTAATTTCTTGGAAGCTTGGCAACCCCTCTCAATGAAAGTGCTTTTCCACAGTCTCTGCTTAGGGCTACTTGAAGTGGAAACAAATCATAGAGACAAAACTGATAACTCCTTTATTTTGTCAACTTTCAAAGAGCTACTACAAACCATGTTGGATTTAGAGTTTCAAATTAATCTATCTATATAGGAGAGAACAGAGTGAAACCTAAATATAAAAACTGCTACTGTAGATGAATGCTTCAACCTAGAACAAAATTTGGTGAGCCAAGTGGGATTTGTGTACAGATCATTACCACCAAGTATCATCGACATTGGGTGAAAAAACATTTGCTGGTATTTCGGAAACTCGTTATTTCTTAGAAGCTTGACAACCCCTCTCAATGAAAGTGGTTTTCCAAAGTCTGTGCCTAGGGCTAGTTGAAGAGGAAACAAACCATAGAGACAAAACTGAGAACTCTTTTATTTTGTCAAGTTTCAAAGAGCTACTACAACCATGTTGGATTTAGAGTTCCAAATTCATCTATATATATAGGAGAGAACAGAGGGAAACCTAAATATAAAAACTGCTACTGTAGATGAACGGTTAACCTAGCAGAACAAAATTTGGTGAGCCATTTGGGATTTGTGTACCAATCAATACCACCAAGTATCATGAATATTGGGTGAAAAAATATTTGCTGGTATTTCGGAAACTCGTAATTTCTTGGAAGCTTGGCAACCCCTCTCAATGAAAGTGCTTTTCCACAGTCTCTGCTTAGGGCTACTTGAAACGGAAACAAACCATAGAGACAAAACTGAGAACTTCTTTATTCTGTCATGTTTCAAAGAGCTACTACAAATCATGTTAAATTTAGAGTTCCAAATTCATCCATCTATATATTAGAGAACAGAGGGAAACCTAAATATAAAAACTGCTACTGTAGACGAACGCTTCAACGTAGAAGAACAAAATTTGGTGAGCCAAGTGGGATTTGTGTACTGATGATTACCACCAAGTATCATCAACATTGGGAGAAAAAATATTTACTGGTATTTCGGAAATTTGTAATTTCTTAGAAGCTTGGCAACCCCTGTCAATGAAAGTGCTTTTCCACCGTCTGTGCCTAGGGCTACTTGAAAAAAAAACAAACCATAAAGACAAAACTGAGAACTCCTTTATTTTGTCAAGTTTCAAAGAGCTACTACAAACCATGTTGCATTTAGTGTTCCAAATTCATCTATCTATATAGGAGAGAACAGAGGGAAACCTAAATATAAAAACTGCTACTGTAGACGAGTGCTTCAACCTAGAACAAAATTTGGTGAGCCAAGTGGGATTTTTGTACAGATCATTACCACCAAGTATCATCGACATTGGGTGAAAAAATATGTGCTGGTATTTCGGAAACTCGTTATTTCTTAGAAGCCTGACAACCCCTCTCAACGAAAGTGCTTTTCCACAGTCTGTGAATAGGGCTACTTGAAGAGGAAACAAACCATAGAGACAAAACTGAGAACTCCTTATTTTGTCAAGTTTCAAAGAGCTACTACAAACCATGTTGGATTTAGAGTTCCAAATTCATCTATCTATATAGGAGATAAGAGAGGGAAACCTAAATATAAAAAGTGCTATTGTAGACGAATGCTTCAACCTAGAACAAAATTTGGTGAGCCAAGTGGGATTTGTGTACTTGTCCTTACCACCAAGTATCATCAAGCTTGGGTGAAAAAATATTTGCTGGTATTTCGGAAACTCGTTATTTCTTAGAAGGTTGGCATCCCCTCTCAATGAAAGTGCTTTTCCACCGTCTGTACCTAGGGCTACTTGAAGAGGAAACAAACCATAGAGACAAAACTGACAACTCCTTTATTTTGTCAAGTTTCAAAGAGCTACTACAAACCATGTTGGATTTAGAGTTCCAAATTCATCTATCTATATAGGAGAGAACAGAGTGAAACCTAAATATAAAAACTGCTACTGTAGACGAATGCTTCAACCTAGAACAAAATTTGGTGAGCCAAGTGGGATTTGTGTACCGATCATTACCACCAAGTATCATCGTCATTGGGTGAAAAAATATTAGCTGGTATTTCGGAAACTCGTTATTTCTTAGTAGCTTGACAACCCCTCTCAATGAAAGTGGTTTTCCAAAGTCTGTGCCTAGGGCTACTTGAAGAGGAATCAAACCATAGAGACAAAACTGAGAACTCTTTTATTTTGTCAAGTTTCAAAGAGCTACTACAACCATGTTGGATTTAGAGTTCCAAATTCATCTATCTATATAGGAGAGAACAGAGTGAAACCTTAAAATAAAAACTGCTACTGTAGACGAACGCTTCAACGTAGAAGAACAAAATTTGGTGAGCCAAGTGGGATTTGTGTACTGATCATTACCATTAAGTATCATCAACATTGGGTGAAAAAATATTTACTGTTATTTCGGAAATTCGAAATTTCTTAGATGCTTGGCAACCCCTCTCAATGAAAGTGCTTTTCCACCATCTGTGTCTAGGGCTACTTGAAAAAAAAACAATCCATAAAGACAAAACTGAGAACTCCTTTATTTTGTCAAGTTTCAAAGAGCTACTACAAACCATGTTGCATTTAGAGTTCCAAATTCATCTATCTATATAGGAGAGAAGAGAGGGAAACCTAAATATAAAAATTGCTACTGTAGACGAATGCTTCAACCTAGAACAATATTTGGTGAGCCAAGTGGGATTTGTGTACAGATCATTACCACCAAGTATCATCGACATTGGGTGAAAAAATATGTGCTGGTATTTTGGAAACTCGTTATTTCTTAGAAGCTTGACAACCCCTCTCAATGAAAGTGCTTTTCCACAGTCTGTGCCTAGGGCTACTTGAAGAGGAAACAAACCATAGAGACAAAACTGAGAACTCCTTTATTTTGTCAACTTTCAAAGGGCTACTACAAACCATGTTGGATTTAGAGTTCCAAATTCATCTATCTATATAGGAGAGAACAGAGTGAAATCTTAAAATAAAAACTGCTACTGTAGACGAATGCTTCAACCTAGAACAAAATTTGGTGAGCCAAGTGGGATTTGTGTACTTGTCCTTACCACCAAGTATCATCAAGGTTGGGTGAAAAATATTTGCTGGTATTTCGGAAACTCGTTATTTCTTAGAAGCTTGGCATCCCCTCTCAATGGAAGTGCTTTGCCACCGTCTGTGCCTAGGGCTACTTGAAGAGGAAACAAACCATAGAGACAAAACTGAGAACTCCTTTATTTTGTCAACTTTCAAAGAGCTACTACAAACCGTGTTGGATTTAGAGTTCCAAATTCATCTATCTATATAGCAGAGAACAGAGTGAAAGCTAAATATATAAACTGTTACTGTAGACGAACGCTTCAACCTAGCAGAACAAAATTTGGTGAGCCAAGTGGGATTTGTGTACCGATCAATACCACCAAGTGTCATGAATATTGCGTGAAAAAAATATTTGCTGGTATTTCGGAAACTCGTAATTTCTTGGAAGTTTTGCAATGCCTTTCAATGAAAGTGGTTTTCCACAGTCTCTGATTAGGGCTTCTTGAAAAGGAAAAAAAACATACAGACAAAACTGCTTCTTTATTTTGTCAAGATTCAAAGATCTACTACAAACCATGTTGGATTTAGAGTTCCAAATTCATCTATCTATATAGGAGAGAACAGAGGGAAACCTAAATATAAAAACTGCGACTGTAAACGAACGCTTCAAAGTAGAAGAACAAAATTTGGTGAGCCAAGTGGGATTAGTGTACTGATCATTACCACCAAGTATCATCAAGATTCGGTGAAAAAATATTTTTGGGTTTTTCGGGAACTCGTTATTTTATAGAAGCTTGGCTACCGTTCTCAATGATAGTGCTTTTCCACAGTCTCTGCCTAGGGCTACTTGAAGAGGAAACAAACCATAGAGACAAAATTGAGAACTACTTTATTTTGCCAAGTTTCAAAGAGCTACTGCAAACCATGTTGGATTTAGAGTTCCAAATTCATCTGTCTATATAGGAGAGAACAGAGTGAAACCTACATATAAAAACAGCTACTGTAAACGAATGCTTCAACCTAGAAGAACAAAATTTGGTGAGCCAAGTGGGATTTGTGTACTGATCATTACCACCAAGTATCATCAAGATTCGGTGAAAAAATATTTGCTGGTATTTCGGAAACTCGTTATTTCTTAGAAGCTTGGCAACCGCTCTCAATGAAAGTGCTTTTCCACAGTCTGTGCCTAGGACTACTTGAAGAGGAAACAAAACATAGAGACAAAACTGAGTTCTCCGTTATTTTGTCAAGTTTCAAAGAGCTACTGCAAACCATGTTGGATTTAGAGTTCCAAATTCATCTATATATATAGGAGAGAACAGAGGGAAATCTAAATATAAAACTGCTACTGTAGATGAACGGTTAACCTAGCAGAACAAAATTTAGTGAGCCAATTGGGATTTGTGTACCAATCAATACCACCAAGTATCATGAATATTGGGTGAAAAAATATTTGCTGGTATTTTGGAAACTGGTAATTTCTTGGAAGCTTGGCAACCCCTCTCAATGAAAGTGCTTTTCCACAGTCTCTGCTTAGGGCTACTTGAAGCGGAAACAAATCATAGAGACAAAACTGAGAACTTCTTTATTTTGTCAAGTTTCAAAGAGCTACTACAAACCATGTTAAATTTAGAGTTCCAAATTCATCTATCTATATAGGAGAGAACAGAGGGAAACCTAAATATAAAAACTGCTACTGTAGACGAACGCTTCAACGTAGAAGAACAAAATTTGGTGAGCCAAGTGGGATTTGTGTACTGATCATTACCACCAAGTATCATCAAGATTCGGTGAAAAAATATTTGCTGGTATTTCGGAAACTCGTTATTTCTTAGAAGCTTGGCAACCGCTCTCAATGAAAGTGCTTTTCCACAGTCTGTGCCTAGGACTACTTGAAGAGGAAACAAAACATAGAGACAAAACTGAGAACTACGTTATTTTGTCAAGTTTCAAAGAGCTACTGCAAACCATGTTGGATTTAGAGTTCCAAATTCATCTATATATATAGGAGAGAACAGAGGGAAACCTAAATATAAAACTGCTACTGTAGATGAACGGTTAACCTAGCAGAACAAAATTTGGTGAGCCAATTGGGATTTGTGTACCAATCAATACCACCAAGTATCATGAATATTGGGTGAAAAAATATTTGCTGGTATTTTGAAACTGGTAATTTCTTGGAAGCTTGGCAACCCCTCTCAATGAAAGTGCTTATCCACAGTCTCTGCTTAGGGCTACTTGAAGCGGAAACAAATCATAGAGACGAAACTGAGAACTTCTTTATTTTGTCAAGTTTCAAAGAGCTACTACAAACCATGTTAAATTTAGAGTTCCAAATTCATCTATCTATATAGGAGAGAACAGAGGGAAACCTAAATATAAAAACTGCTACTGTAGACGAACGCTTCAACGTAGAAGAACAAAATTTGGTGAGCCAAGTGGGATTTGTGTACTGATCATTACCACCAAGTATCATCAACATTGGGAGAAAAAATATTTACTGGTATTTCGGAAATTTGTAATTTCTTAGAAGCTTGGCAACCCCTGTCAATGAAAGTGCTTTTCTACCGTCTGTGCCTAGGGCTACTTGAAAAAAAAACAAACCATAAAGACAAAACTGAGAACTCCTTTATTTTGTCAAGTTTCAAAGAGCTACTGCAAACCATGTTGCATTTAGTGTTCCAAATTCATCTATCTATATAGGAGAGAACAGAGGGAAACCTAAATATAAAAACTGCTACTGTAGACGAATGCTTCAACCTAGAACAAAATTTGGAGAGCCAACTGGGATTTGTGTACTTGTCCTTACCACCAAGTATCATCAAGCTTGGGTGAAAAAATATTTGCTGGTATTTCGGAAACTCGTTATTTCTTAGAATCTTGGCATCCACTCTCAATGAAAGTGCTTTTCCACCGTCTGTGCCTAGGGCTACTTGAAGAGGAAACAAACCATAGAGAAAAAAATTTGAACTCCTTTATTTGGTCAACTTTCAAAGAGCTACTACAAACCATGTTGGATTTAGAGTTCCAAATTCATCTATCTATATAGGAGAGAACAGAGGGAAACCTAAATATAAAAACTGCTACTGTAGACGAACGCTTCAACGTAGAAGAACAAAATTTGGTGAGCCAAGTGGGATTTGTGTACAGATAATTACCACCAAGTATAATCGACATTCGGTGAAAAAATATTTGCTGGTATTTCGGAAACTCGTTATTTCTTAGAAGCCTGACAACCCCTCTCAACGAAAGTGCTTTTCCACAGTCTGTGAATAGGGCTACTTGAAGAGGAAACAAACCATAGAGACAAAACTGAGAACTCCTTTATTTTGTCAACTTTCAAAGAGCTACTACAAACAATGTTGGATTTAGAGTTCCAAATTCATCTATCTATATAGGAGATAAGAGAGGGAAACCTAAATATAAAAAGTGCTATTGTAGACGAATGCTTCAACCTAGAACAAAATTTGGTGAGCCAAGTGGGATTTGTGTACCGATCATTACCACCAAGTATCATCGTCATTGGTTGAAAAAATATTAGCTGGTATTTCGGAAACTCGTTATTTCTTAGTAGCTTGACAACCCCTCTCAATGAAAGTGGTTTTCCAAAGTCTGTGCCTAGGGCTACTTGAAGAGGAATCAAACCATAGAGACAAAACTGAGAACTCTTTTATTTTGTCAAGTTTCAAAGAGCTACTACAACCATGTTGGATTTAGAGTTCCAAATTCATCTATCTATATAGGAGAGAACAGAGTGAAACCTTAAAATAAAAACTGCTACTGTAGACGAACGATTCAACGTAGAAGAACAAAATTTGGTGAGCCAAGTGGGATTTGTGTACTGATCATTACCACCAAGTATCATCAAGATTCGGTGAAAAAATATTTGCTGGTATTTCGGAAACTCGTTATTTCTTAGAAGCTTGGCAACCGCTCTCAATGAAAGTGCTTTTCCACAGTCTGTGCCTAGGACTACTTGAAGAGGAAACAAAACATAGAGACAAAACTGAGAACTACGTTATTTTGTCAAGTTTCAAAGAGCTACTGCAAACCATGTTGGATTTAGAGTTCCAAATTCATCTATATATATAGGAGAGAACAGAGGGAAACCTAAATATAAAACTGCTACTGTAGATGAACGGTTAACCTAGCAGAACAAAATTTGGTGAGCCAATTGGGATTTGTGTACCAATCAATACCACCAAGTATCATGAATATTGGGTGAAAAAATATTTGCTGGTATTTTGAAACTGGTAATTTCTTGGAAGCTTGGCAACCCCTCTCAATGAAAGTGCTTATCCACAGTCTCTGCTTAGGGCTACTTGAAGCGGAAACAAATCATAGAGACGAAACTGAGAACTTCTTTATTTTGTCAAGTTTCAAAGAGCTACTACAAACCATGTTAAATTTAGAGTTCCAAATTCATCTATCTATATAGGAGAGAACAGTGGGAAACCTAAATATAAAAACTGCTACTGTAGACGAACGCTTCAACGTAGAAGAACAAAATTTGGTGAGCCAAGTGGGATTTGTGTACTGATCATTACCACCAAGTATCATCAACATTGGGAGAAAAAATATTTACTGGTATTTCGGAAATTTGTAATTTCTTAGAAGCTTGGCAACCCCTGTCAATGAAAGTGCTTTTCTACCGTCTGTGCCTAGGGCTACTTGAAAAAAAAACAAACCATAAAGACAAAACTGAGAACTCCTTTATTTTGTCAAGTTTCAAAGAGCTACTGCAAACCATGTTGCATTTAGTGTTCCAAATTCATCTATCTATATAGGAGAGAACAGAGGGAAACCTAAATATAAAAACTGCTACTGTAGACGAATGCTTCAACCTAGAACAAAATTTGGAGAGCCAACTGGGATTTGTGTACTTGTCCTTACCACCAAGTATCATCAAGCTTGGGTGAAAAAATATTTGCTGGTATTTCGGAAACTCGTTATTTCTTAGAATCTTGGCATCCACTCTCAATGAAAGTGCTTTTCCACCGTCTGTGCCTAGGGCTACTTGAAGAGGAAACAAACCATAGAGAAAAAAATTTGAACTCCTTTATTTGGTCAACTTTCAAAGAGCTACTACAAACCATGTTGGATTTAGAGTTCCAAATTCATCTATCTATATAGGAGAGAACAGAGGGAAACCTAAATATAAAAACTGCTACTGTAGACGAACGCTTCAACGTAGAAGAACAAAATTTGGTGAGCCAAGTGGGATTTGTGTACAGATAATTACCACCAAGTATAATCGACATTCGGTGAAAAAATATTTGCTGGTATTTCGGAAACTCGTTATTTCTTAGAAGCCTGACAACCCCTCTCAACGAAAGTGCTTTTCCACAGTCTGTGAATAGGGCTACTTGAAGAGGAAACAAACCATAGAGACAAAACTGAGAACTCCTTTATTTTGTCAACTTTCAAAGAGCTACTACAAACAATGTTGGATTTAGAGTTCCAAATTCATCTATCTATATAGGAGATAAGAGAGGGAAACCTAAATATAAAAAGTGCTATTGTAGACGAATGCTTCAACCTAGAACAAAATTTGGTGAGCCAAGTGGGATTTGTGTACCGATCATTACCACCAAGTATCATCGTCATTGGTTGAAAAAATATTAGCTGGTATTTCGGAAACTCGTTATTTCTTAGTAGCTTGACAACCCCTCTCAATGAAAGTGGTTTTCCAAAGTCTGTGCCTAGGGCTACTTGAAGAGGAATCAAACCATAGAGACAAAACTGAGAACTCTTTTATTTTGTCAAGTTTCAAAGAGCTACTACAACCATGTTGGATTTAGAGTTCCAAATTCATCTATCTATATAGGAGAGAACAGAGTGAAACCTTAAAATAAAAACTGCTACTGTAGACGAACGATTCAACGTAGAAGAACAAAATTTGGTGAGCCAAGTGGGATTTGTGTACTGATCATTACCACCAAGTATCATCAAGATTCGGTGAAAAAATATTTGCTGGTATTTCGGAAACTCGTTATTTCTTAGAAGCTTGGCAACCGCTCTCAATGAAAGTGCTTTTCCACAGTCTGTGCCTAGGACTACTTGAAGAGGAAACAAAACATAGAGACAAAACTGAGAACTACGTTATTTTGTCAAGTTTCAAAGAGCTACTGCAAACCATGTTGGATTTAGAGTTCCAAATTCATCTATATATATAGGAGAGAACAGAGGGAAACCTAAATATAAAACTGCTACTGTCGATGAACGGTTAACCTAGCAGAACAAAATTTGGTGAGCCAATTGGGATTTGTGTACCAATCAATACCACCAAGTATCATGAATATTGGGTGAAAAAATATTTGCTGGTATTTTGAAACTGGTAATTTCTTGGAAGCTTGGCAACCCCTCTCAATGAAAGTGCTTATCCACAGTCTCTGCTTAGGGCTACTTGAAGCGGAAACAAATCATAGAGACGAAACTGAGAACTTCTTTATTTTGTCAAGTTTCAAAGAGCTACTACAAACCATGTTAAATTTAGAGTTCCAAATTCATCTATCTATATAGGAGAGAACAGAGGGAAACCTAAATATAAAAACTGCTACTGTAGACGAACGCTTCAACGTAGAAGAACAAAATTTGGTGAGCCAAGTGGGATTTGTGTACTGATCATTACCACCAAGTATCATCAACATTGGGAGAAAAAATATTTACTGGTATTTCGGAAATTTGTAATTTCTTAGAAGCTTGGCAACCCCTGTCAATGAAAGTGCTTTTCTACCGTCTGTGCCTAGGGCTACTTGAAAAAAAAACAAACCATAAAGACAAAACTGAGAACTCCTTTATTTTGTCAAGTTTCAAAGAGCTACTGCAAACCATGTTGCATTTAGTGTTCCAAATTCATCTATCTATATAGGAGAGAACAGAGGGAAACCTAAATATAAAAACTGCTACTGTAGACGAATGCTTCAACCTAGAACAAAATTTGGAGAGCCAACTGGGATTTGTGTACTTGTCCTTACCACCAAGTATCATCAAGCTTGGGTGAAAAAATATTTGCTGGTATTTCGGAAACTCGTTATTTCTTAGAATCTTGGCATCCACTCTCAATGAAAGTGCTTTTCCACCGTCTGTGCCTAGGGCTACTTGAAGAGGAAACAAACCATAGAGAAAAAAATTTGAACTCCTTTATTTGGTCAACTTTCAAAGAGCTACTACAAACCATGTTGGATTTAGAGTTCCAAATTCATCTATCTATATAGGAGAGAACAGAGGGAAACCTAAATATAAAAACTGCTACTGTAGACGAACGCTTCAACGTAGAAGAACAAAATTTGGTGAGCCAAGTGGGATTTGTGTACAGATAATTACCACCAAGTATAATCGACATTCGGTGAAAAAATATTTGCTGGTATTTCGGAAACTCGTTATTTCTTAGAAGCCTGACAACCCCTCTCAACGAAAGTGCTTTTCCACAGTCTGTGAATAGGGCTACTTGAAGAGGAAACAAACCATAGAGACAAAACTGAGAACTCCTTTATTTTGTCAACTTTCAAAGAGCTACTACAAACAATGTTGGATTTAGAGTTCCAAATTCATCTATCTATATAGGAGATAAGAGAGGGAAACCTAAATATAAAAAGTGCTATTGTAGACGAATGCTTCAACCTAGAACAAAATTTGGTGAGCCAAGTGGGATTTGTGTACCGATCATTACCACCAAGTATCATCGTCATTGGTTGAAAAAATATTAGCTGGTATTTCGGAAACTCGTTATTTCTTAGTAGCTTGACAACCCCTCTCAATGAAAGTGGTTTTCCAAAGTCTGTGCCTAGGGCTACTTGAAGAGGAATCAAACCATAGAGACAAAACTGAGAACTCTTTTATTTTGTCAAGTTTCAAAGAGCTACTACAACCATGTTGGATTTAGAGTTCCAAATTCATCTATCTATATAGGAGAGAACAGAGTGAAACCTTAAAATAAAAACTGCTACTGTAGACGAACGATTCAACGTAGAAGAACAAAATTTGGTGAGCCAAGTGGGAATTGTGTACTGATCATTACCATTAAGTATCATCAACATTGGGAGAAAAAATATTTACTGTTATTTCGGAAATTCGAAATTTCTTAGATGCTTGGCAACCCCTCTCAATGAAAGTGCTTTTCCACCATCTGTGTCTAGGGCTACTTGAAAAAAAAACAAACCATAAAGACAAAACTGAGAACTCCTTTATTTTGTCAAGTTTCAAAGAGCTACTACAAACCATGTTGCATTTAGAGTTCCAAATTCATCTATCTATATAGGAGAGAAGAGAGGGAAACCTAAATATAAAAATTGCTACTGTAGACGAATGCTTCAACCTAGAACAATATTTGGTGAGCCAAGTGGGATTTGTGTACAGATCATTACCACCAAGTATCATCGACATTGGGTGAAAAAATATGTGCTGGTATTTTGGAAACTCGTTATTTCTTAGAAGCTTGACAACCCCTCTCAATGAAAGTGCTTTTCCACAGTCTGTGCCTAGGGCTACTTGAAGAGGAAACAAACCATAGAGACAAAACTGAGAACTCCTTTATTTTGTCAACTTTCAAAGAGCTACTACAAACCATGTTGGATTTAGAGTTCCAAATTCATCTATCTATATAGGAGAGAACAGAGTGAAATCTTAAAATAAAAACTGCTACTGTAGACGAATGCTTCAACCTAGAACAAAATTTGGTGAGCCAAGTGGGATTTGTGTACTTGTCCTTACCACCAAATATCATCAAGGTTGGGTGAAAAATATTTGCTGGTATTTCGGAAACTCGTTATTTCTTAGAAGCTTGGCATCCCCTCTCAATGAAAGTGCTTTTCCACCGTCTGTGCCTAGGGCTACTTGAAGAGGAAACAAACCATAGAGACAAAACTGAGAACTCCTTTATTTTGTCAACTTTCAAAGAGCTACTACAAACCGTGTTGGATTTAGAGTTCCAAATTCATCTATCTATATAGCAGAGAACAGAGTGAAAGCTAAATATATAAACTGCTACTGTAGACGAACGCTTCAACCTAGCAGAACAAAATTTGGTGAGCCAAGTGGGATTTGTGTACCGATCAATACCACCAAGTGTCATGAATATTGCGTGAAAAAAAATTTGCTGGTATTTCGGAAACTCGTAATTTCTTCGAAGTTTTGCAATGCCTTTCAATGAAAGTGGTTTTCCACAGTCTCTGATTAGGGCTTCTTGAAAAGGAAAAAAAAACATACAGACAAAACTGCTTCTTTATTTTGTCAAGATTCAAAGAGCTACTACAAACCATGTTGGATTTAGAGTTCCAAATTCATCTATCTATATAGGAGAGAACAGAGGGAAACCTAAATATAAAAACTGCGACTGTAAACGAACGCTTCAACGTAGAAGAACAAAATTTGGTGAGCCAAGTGGGATTTGTGTACTGATCATTACCACCAAGTATCATCAAGATTCGGTGAAAAAATATTTTTGGGTTTTTCGGGAACTCGTTATTTTATAGAAGCTTGGCTACCGTTCTCAATGTTAGTGCTTTTCCACAGTCTCTGCCTAGGGCTACTTGAAGAGGAAACAAACCATAGAGACAAAATTGAGAACTACTTTATTTTGCCAAGTTTCAAAGAGCTACTGCAAACCATGTTGGATTTAGAGTTCCAAATTCATCTGTCTATATAGGAGAGAACAGAGTGAAACCTACATATAAAAACTGCTACTGTAAACGAATGCTTCAACCTAGAAGAACAAAATTTGGTGAGCCAAGTGGGATTTGTGTACTGATCATTACCACCAAGTATCATCAAGATTCGGTGAAAAAATATTTGCTGGTACTTCGGAAACTCGTTATTTCTTAGAAGCTTGGCAACCGCTCTCAATGAAAGTGCTTTTCCACAGTCTGTGCCTAGGACTACTTGAAGAGGAAACAAAACATAGAGACAAAACTGAGAACTACGTTATTTTGTCAAGTTTCAAAGAGCTACTGCAAACCATGTTGGATTTAGAGTTCCAAATTCATCTATATATATAGGAGAGAACAGAGGGAAACCTAAATATAAAACTGCTACTGTAGATGAACGGTTAACCTAGCAGAACAAAATTTGGTGAGCCAATTGGGATTTGTGTACCAATCAATACCACCAAGTATCATGAATATTGGGTGAAAAAATATTTGCTGGTATTTTGGAAACTGGTAATTTCTTGGAAGCTTGGCAACCCCTCTCAATGAAAGTGCTTTTCCACAGTCTCTGCTTAGGGCTACTTGAAGCGGAAACAAATCATAGAGACAAAACTGAGAACTTCTTTATTTTGTCAAGTTTCAAAGAGCTACTACAAACCATGTTAAATTTAGAGTTCCAAATTCATCTATCTATATAGGAGAGAACAGAGGGAAACCTAAATATAAAAACTGCTACTGTAGACGAACGCTTCAACGTAGAAGAACAAAATTTGGTGAGCCAAGTGGGATCTGTGTACTGATCATTACCACCAAGTATCATCAACATTGGGAGAAAAAATATTTACTGGTATTTCGGAAATTTGTAATTTCTTAGAAGCTTGGCAACCCCTCTCAATGAAAGTGCTTTTCCACCGTCTGTGCCTAGGGCTACTTGAAAAATAAAGAAACCATAAAGACAAAACTGAGAACTCCTTTATTTTGTCAAGTTTCAAAGAGCTACTACAAACCATGTTGCATTTAGAGTTACAAATTCATCTATCTATATAGGAGAGAACAGAGGGAAACCTAAATATAAAAACTGCTACTCTAGACGAACGCTTCAACGTAGAAGAACAAAATTTGGTGAGCCAAGTGGGATTTGTGTACTGATCATTACCATTAAGTATCATCAACATTGGGAGAAAAAATATTTACTGTTATTTCGGAAATTCGTAATTTCTTAGAAGCTTGGCAACCCCTCTCAATGAAAGTGCTTTTCCACCATCTGTGTCTAGGGCTACTTGAAAAAAAAAACAAACCATAAAGACAAAACTGAGAACTCCTTTATTTTGTCAAGTTTCAAAGAGCTACTACAAACCATGTTGCATTTAGAGTTCCAAATTCATCTATCTATATAGGAGAGAAGAGAGGGAAACCTAAATATAAAAATTGCTACTGTAGACGAATGCTTCAACCTAGAACAATATTTGGTGAGCCAAGTGGGATTTGTGTACAGATCATTACCACCAAGTATCATCGACATTGGGTGAAATAATATGTGCTGGTATTTTGGAAACTCGTTATTTCTTAGAAGCTTGACAACCCCTCTCAATGAAAGTGCTTTTCCACAGTCTGTGCCTAGGGCTACTTGAAGAGGAAACAAACCATAGAGACAAAACTGAGAACTCCTTTATTTTGTCAACTTTCAAAGAGCTACTACAAACCATGTTGGATTTAGAGTTCCAAATTCATCTATCTATATAGGAGAGAACAGAGTGAAATCTTAAAATAAAAACTGCTACTGTAGACGAATGCTTCAACCTAGAACAAAATTTGGTGAGCCAAGTGGGATTTGTGTACTTGTCCTTACCACCAAGTATCATCAAGGTTGGGTGAAAAATATTTGCTGGTATTTCGGAAACTCGTTATTTCTTAGAAGCTTGGCATCCCCTCTCAATGAAAGTGCTTTCCACCGTCTGTGCCTAGGGCTACTTGAAGAGGAAACAAACCATAGAGACAAAACTGAGAACTCCTTTATTTTGTCAACTTTCAAAGAGCTACTACAAACCGTGTTGGATTTAGAGTTCCAAATTCATCTATCTATATAGCAGAGAACAGAGTGAAAGCTAAATATATAAACTGCTACTGTAGACGAACGCTTCAACCTAGCAGAACAAAATTTGGTGAGCCAAGTGGGATTTGTGTAACGATCAATACCACCAATTGTCATGAATATTGCGTGAAAAAAATATTTGCTGGTATTTCGGAAACTCGTAATTTCTTTAAAGCTTTGCAATGCCTTTCAATGAAAGTGGTTTTCCACAGTCTCTGATTAGGGCTTCTTGAAAAGGAAAAAAACCATACAGACAAAACTGAGATCTTCTTTATTTTGTCAAGATTCAAAGAGCTACTTCAAACCATGTTGGATTTAGAGTTCCAAATTCATCTATCTATATAGGAGAGAACAGAGGGAAACCTAAATATAAAAACTGTGACTGTAAACGAACGCTTCAACGTAGAAGAACAAAATTTGGTGAGCCAAGTGGGATTTGTGTACTGATCATTACCACCAAATATCATCAAGATTCGGTGAAAAAATATTTTTGGGTTTTTCGGGAACTCGTTATTTTATAGAAGCTTGGCTACCGTTCTCAATGATAGTGCTTTTCCACAGTCTCTGCCTAGGGCTACTTGAAGAGGAAACAAACCATAGAGACAAAATTGAGAACTACTTTATTTTGCCAAGTTTCAAAGAGCTACTGCAAACCATGTTGGATTTAGAGTTCCAAATTCATCTGTCTATATAGGAGAGAACAGAGTGAAACCTACATATAAAAACTGCTACTGTAAACGAATGCTTCAACCTAGAAGAACAAAATTTGGTGAGCCAAGTGCGATTTGTGTACTGATCATTACCACCAAGTATCATCGACATTGGGTGAAAAAATATGTGCTGGTATTTCGGAAACTCGTTATTTCTTAGAAGCTTGACAACCCCTCTCAATGAAAGTGCTTTTCCACCGTCTGTGCCTAGGGCTTCTTGAAGAGGAAACAAACCATAGAGACAAAACTGAGAACTCCTTTATTTGGTCAACTTTCAAAGAGCTACTACAAACCATGTTGGATTTAGAGTTCCAAATTCATCTATCTATATAGGATAGAACAGAGGGAAACCTAAATATAAAAACTGCTACTGTAGACGAACGCTTCAACGTAGAAGAACAAAATTTGGTGAGCCAAGTGGGATTTGTGTACTGATCATTACCATTAAGTATCATCAACATTGGGAGAAAAAATATTTACTGTTATTTCGGAAATTCGTAATTTCTTAGAAGCTTGGCAACCCCTCTCAATGAAAGTGCTTTTCCACCATCTGTGTCTAGGGCTACTTGAAAAAAAAACAAACCATAAAGACAAAACTGAGAACTCCTTTATTTTGTCAAGTTTCAAAGAGCTACTACAAACCATGTTGCATTTAGAGTTCCAAATTCATCTATCTATATAGGAGAGAAGAGAGGGAAACCTAAATATAAAAATTGCTACTGTAGACGAATGCTTCAACCTAGAACAATATTTGGTGAGCCAAGTGGGATTTGTGTACAGATCATTACCACCAAGTATCATCGACATTTGGTGAAAAAATATGTGCTGGTATTTTGGGAAACTCGTTATTTCTTAGAAGCTTGACAACCCCTCTCAATGAAAGTGCTTTTCCACAGTCTGTGCCTAGGGCTACTTGAAGAGGAAACAAACCATAGAGACAAAACTGAGAACTCCTTCATTTTGTCAACTTTCAAAGAGCTACTACAAACCATGTTGGATTTAGAGTTCCAAATTCATCTATCTATATAGGAGAGAACAGAGTGAAATCTTAAAATAAAAACTGCTACTGTAGACGAATGCTTCAACCTAGAACAAAATTTGGTGAGCCAAGTGGGATTTGTGTACTTGTCCTTACCACCAAGTATCATCAAGGTTGGGTGAAAAATATTTGCTGGTATTTCGGAAACTCGTTATTTCTTAGAAGCTTGGCATCCCCTCTCAATTAAAGTGCTTTTCCACCGTCTGTGCCTAGGGCTACTTGAAGAGGAAACAAACCATAGAGACAAAACTGAGAACTCCTTTATTTTGTCAACTTTCAAAGAGCTACTACAAACCGTGTTGGATTTAGAGTTCCAAATTCATCTATCTATATAGCAGAGAACAGAGTGAAAGCTAAATATATAAACTGCTACTGTAGACGAACGCTTCAACCTAGCAGAACAAAATTTGGTGAGCCAAGTGGGATTTGTGTAACGATCAATACCACCAATTGTCATGAATATTGCGTGAAAAAAATATTTGCTGGTATTTCAGAAACTCGTAATTTCTTGGAAGCTTTGCAATGCCTTTCAATGAAAGTGGTTTTCCACAGTCTCTGATTAGGGCTTCTTGAAAAGGAAAAAAACCATACAGACAAAACTGAGATCTTCTTTATTTTGTCAAGATTCAAAGAGCTACTTCAAACCATGTTGGATTTAGAGTTCCAAATTCATCTATCTATATAGGAGAGAACAGAGGGAAACCTAAATATAAAAACTGTGACTGTAAACGAACGCTTCAACGTAGAAGAACAAAATTTGGTGAGCCAAGTGGGATTTGTGTACTGATCATTACCACCAAATATCATCAAGATTAGGTGAAAAAATATTTTTTGGGTTTTTCGGGAACTCGTTATTTTATAGAAGCTTGGCTACCGAATGATAGTGCTTTTCCACAGTCTCTGCCTAGGGCTACTTGAAGAGGAAACAAACCATAGAGACAAAATTGAGAACTACTTTATTTTGCCAAGTTTCAAAGAGCTACTGCAAACCATGTTGGATTTAGAGTTCCAAATTCATCTGTCTATATAGGAGAGAACAGAGTGAAACCTACATATAAAAACTGCTACTGTAAACGAATGCTTCAACCTAGAAGAACAAAATTTGGTGAGCCAAGTGCGATTTGTGTACTGATCATTACCACCAAGTATCATCGACATTGGGTGAAAAAATATGTGCTGGTATTTCGGAAACTCGTTATTTCTTAGAAGCTTGACAACCCCTCTCAATGAAAGTGCTTTTCCACCGTCTGTGCCTAGGGCTTCTTGAAGAGGAAACAAACCATAGAGACAAAACTGAGAACTCCTTTATTTGGTCAACTTTCAAAGAGCTACTACAAACCATGTTGGATTTAGAGTTCCAAATTCATCTATCTATATAGGAGAGAACAGAGGGAAACCTAAATATAAAAACTGCTACTGTAGACGAACGCTTCAACGTAGAAGAACAAAATTTGGTGAGCCAAGTGGGATTTGTGTACTGATCATTACCATTAAGTATCATCAACATTGGGAGAAAAAATATTTACTGTTATTTCGGAAATTCGTAATTTCTTAGAAGCTTGGCAACCCCTCTCAATGAAAGTGCTTTTCCACCATCTGTGTCTAGGGCTACTTGAAAAAAAAACAAACCATAAAGACAAAACTGAGAACTCCTTTATTTTGTCAAGTTTCAAAGAGCTACTACAAACCATGTTGCATTTAGAGTTCCAAATTCATCTATCTATATAGGAGAGAAGAGAGGGAAACCTAAATATAAAATTGCTACTGTAGACGAATGCTTCAACCTAGAACAATATTTGGTGAGCCAAGTGGGATTTGTGTACAGATCATTACCACCAAGTATCATCGACATTTGGTGAAAAAATATGTGCTGGTATTTTGGAAACTCGTTATTTCTTAGAAGCTTGACAACCCCTCTCAATGAAAGTGCTTTTCCACAGTCTGTGCCTAGGGCTACTTGAAGAGGAAACAAACCATAGAGACAAAACTGAGAACTCCTTCATTTTGTCAACTTTCAAAGAGCTACTACAAACCATGTTGGATTTAGAGTTCCAAATTCATCTATCTATATAGGAGAGAACAGAGTGAAATCTTAAAATAAAAACTGCTACTGTAGACGAATGCTTCAACCTAGAACAAAATTTGGTGAGCCAAGTGGGATTTGTGTACTTGTCCTTACCACCAAGTATCATCAAGGTTGGGTGAAAAATATTTGCTGGTATTTCGGAAACTCGTTATTTCTTAGAAGCTTGGCATCCCCTCTCAATGAAAGTGCTTTTCCACCGTCTGTGCCTATGGCTACTTGAAGAGAAAACAAACCATAGAGACAAAACTGAGAACTCCTTTATTTTGTCAACTTTCAAAGAGCTACTACAAACCGTGTTGGATTTAGAGTTCCAAATTCATCTATCTATATAGCAGAGACAGAGTGAAAGCTAAATATATAAACTGCTACTGTAGAAGAACGCTTCAACCTAGCAGAACAAAATTTGGTGAGCCAAGTGGGATTTGTGTAACGATCAATACCACCAATTGTCATGAATATTGCGTGAAAAAAATATTTGCTGGTATTTCGGAAACTCGTAATTTCTTGGAAGCTTTGCAATGCCTTTCAATGAAAGTGGTTTTCCACAGTCTCTGATTAGGGCTTCTTGAAAAGGAAAAAAACCATACAGACAAAACTGAGATCTTCTTTATTTTGTCAAGATTCAAAGAGCTACTACAAACCATGTTGGATTTAGAGTTCCAAATTCATATATCTATATAGGAGAGAACAGAGGGAAACCTAAATATAAAAACTGCGACTGTAAACGAACGCTTCAACGTAGAAGAACAAAATTTGGTGAGCCAAGTGGGATTTGTGTACTGATCATTACCACCAAGTATCATCAAGATTCGGTGAAAAAATATTTTTGGGTTTTTCGGGAACTCGATATTTTATAGAAGCTTGGCTACCGTTCTCAATGATAGTGCTTTTCCACAGTCTCTGCTAGGGCTACTTGAAGAGGAAACAAACCATAGAGACAAAATTGAGAACTACTTTATTTTGCCAAGTTTCAAAGAGCTACTGCAAACCATGTTGGATTTAGAGTTCCAAATTCATCTGTCTATATAGGAGAGAACAGAGTGAAACCTACATATAAAAACTGCTATTGTAAACGAATGCTTCAACGTAGAAGAACAAAATTTGGTGAGCCAAGTGGGACTTGTGTACTGATCATTACCACCAAGTATCATCAAGATTCGGTGAAAAAATATTTGCTGGTATTTCAGAAACTCGTTATTTCTTAGAAGCTTTGCAACCGCTCTCAATGAAAGTGCTTTTCCACAGTCTGTGCCTAGGACTACTTGAAGAGGAAACAAAACATAGAGACAAACTGAGAACTACGTTATTTGTCAAGTTTCAAAGAGCTACTGCAAACCATGTTGGATTTAGAGTTCCAAATTCATCTATATATATAGGAGAGAAACAGAGGGAAACCTAAATATAAAACTGCTACTGTAGATGAACGGTTAACCTAGCAGAACAAAATTTGGTGAGCCAATTGGGATTTGTGTACCAATCAATACCACCAAGTATCATGAATATTGGGTGAAAAAATATTTGCTGGTATTTTGGAAACTGGTAATTTCTTGGAAGCTTGGCAACCCCTCTCAATGAAAGTGCTTTTCCACAGTCTCTGCTTAGGGCTACTTGAAGCGGAAACAAATCATAGAGACAAAACTGAGAACTTCTTTATTTTGTCAAGTTTCAAAGAGCTACTACAAACCATGTTAAATTTAGAGTTCCAAATTCATCTATCTATATAGGAGAGAACAGAGGGAAACCTAAATATAAAAACTGCTACTGTAGACGAACGCTTCAACGTAGAAGAACAAAATTTGGTGAGCCAAGTGGGATTTGTGTACTGATCACTACCACCAAGTATCATCAACATTGGGAGAAAAAATATTTACTGGTATTTCGGAAATTTGTAATTTCTTAGAAGCTTGGCAACCCCTGTCAATGAAAGTGCTTTTCCACCGTCTGTGCCTACGGCTACTTGAAAAAAAAAAACAAACCATAAAGACAAAACTGGGAACTCCTTTATTTTGTCAAGTTTCAAAGAGCTACTACAAACCATGTTGCATTTAGATTTCCAAATTCATCTATCTATATAGGAGAGAACAGAGGGAAACCTAAATATAAAAACTGCTACTGTAGACGAATGCTTCAACCTAGAACAAAATTTGGTGAGCCAAGTGGGATTTGTGTACTGATCATTACCACCAAGTATCATCAACATTGGGAGAAAAAATATTTACTGGTATTTCGGAAATTTGTAATTTTTTAGAAGCTTGGCAACCCCTCTCAATGAAAGTGCTTTTCCACCGTCTGTGCCTAGGGCTACTTGAAAAAAAAAGAAACCATAAAGACAAAACTGAGAACTCCTTTATTTTGTCAAGTTTCAAAGAGCTACTACAAACCATGTTGCATTTAGAGTTACAAATTCATCTATCTATATAGGAGAGAACAGAGGGAAACCTAAATATAAAAACTGCTACTCTAGACGAACGCTTCAACGTAGAAGAACAAAATTTGGTGAGCCAAGTGGGATTTGTGTACTGATCATTACCATTAAGTATCATCAACATTGGGAGAAAAAATATTTACTGTTATTTCGGAAATTCGTAATTTCTTAGAAGCTTGGCAACCCCTCTCAATGAAAGTGCTTTTCCACCATCTGTTTCTAGGGCTACTTGAAAAAAAAACAAACCATAAAGACAAAACTGAGAACTCCTTTATTTTGTCAAGTTTCAAAGAGCTACTACAAACCATGTTGCATTTAGAGTTCCAAATTCATCTATCTATATAGGAGAGAAGAGAGGGAAACCTAAATATAAAAATTGCTACTGTAGACGAATGCTTCAACCTAGAACAATATTTGGTGAGCCAAGTGGGATTTGTGTACAGATCATTACCACCAAGTATCATCGACATTGGGTGAAAAATATGTGCTGGTATTTTGGAAACTCGTTATTTCTTAGAAGCTTGACAACCCCTCTCAATGAAAGTGCTTTTCCACAGTCTGTGCCTAGGGCTACTTGAAGAGGAAACAAACCATAGAGACAAAACTGAGAACTCCTTCATTTTGTCAACTTTCAAAGAGCTACTACAAACCATGTTGGATTTAGAGTTCCAAATTCATCTATCTATATAGGAGAGAACAGAGTGAAATCTTAAAATAAAAACTGCTACTGTAGACGAATGCTTCAACCTAGAACAAAATTTGGTGAGCCAAGTGGGATTTGTGTACTTGTCCTTACCACCAAGTATCATCAAGGTTGGGTGAAAAATATTTGCTGGTATTTCGGAAACTCGTTATTTCTTAGAAGCTTGGCATCCCCTCTCAATGAAAGTGCTTTTCCACCGTCTGTGCCTAGGGCTACTTGAAGAGGAAACAAACCATAGAGACAAAACTGAGAACTCCTTTATTTTGTCAACTTTCAAAGAGCTACTACAAACCCTGTTGGATTTAGAGTTCCAAATTCATCTATCTATATAGCAGAGAACAGAGTGAAAGCTAAATATATAAACTGCTACTGTAGACGAACGCTTCAACCTAGCAGAACAAAATTTGGTGAGCCAAGTGGGATTTGTGTAACGATCAATACCACCAATTGTCATGAATATTGCGTGAAAAAAATATTTGCTGGTATTTCGGAAACTCGTAATTTCTTGGAAGCTTTGCAATGCCTTTCAATGAAAGTGGTTTTCCACAGTCTCTGATTAGGCTTCTTGAAAAGGAAAAAAACCATACAGACAAAAACTGAGATCTTCTTTATTTTGTCAAGATTCAGAGAGCTACTACAAACCATGTTGGATTTAGAGTTCCAAATTCATCTATCTATATAGGAGAGAACAGAGTGAAACCTAAATATAAAAACTGCGACTGTAAACGAACGCTTCAACGTAGAAGAACAAAATTTGGTGAGCCATGTGGGATTTGTGTACTGATCATTACCACCAAGTATCATCAAGATTCGGTGAAAAAATATTTTTGGGTTTTTCGGGAACTCGATATTTATAGAAGCTTGGCTACCGTTCTCAATGATAGTGCTTTTCCACAGTCTCTGCCTAGGGCTACTTGAAGAGGAAACAAACCATAGAGACAAAATTGAGAACTACTTTATTTTGCCAAGTTTCAAAGAGCTACTGCAAACCATGTTGGATTTAGAGTTCCAAATTCATCTGTCTATATAGGAGAGAACAGAGTGAAACCTACATATAAAAACTGCTATTGTAAACGAATGCTTCAACGTAGAAGAACAAAATTTGGTGAGCAAAGTGGGACTTGTGTACTGATCATTACCACCAAGTATCATCAAGATTCGGTGAAAAAATATTTGCTGGTATTTCAGAAACTCGTTATTTCTTAGAAGCTTCGCAACCGCTCTCAATGAAAGTGCTTTTCCACAGTCTGTGCCTAGGACTACTTGAAGAGGAAACAAAACATAGAGACAAAACTGAGAACTACGTTATTTTGTCAAGTTTCAAAGAGCTACTGCAAACCATGTTGGATTTAGAGTTCCAAATTCATCTATATATATAGGAGAGAACAGAGGGAAACCTAAATATAAAACTGCTACTGTAGATGAACGGTTAACCTAGCAGAACAAAATTTGGTGAGCCAATTGGGATTTGTGTACCAATCAATACCACCAAGTATCATGAATATTGGGTGAAAAAATATTTGCTGGTATTTTGGAAACTGGTAATTTCTTGGAAGCTTGGCAACCCCTCTCAATGAAAGTGCTTTTCCACAGTCTCTGCTTAGGGCTACTTGAAGCGGAAACAAATCATAGAGACAAATCTGAGAACTTCTTTATTTTGTCATGTTTCAAAGAGCTACTACAAACCATGTTAAATTTAGAGTTCCAAATTCATCTATCTATATAGGAGAGAACAGAGGGAAACGTAAATATAAAAACTGCTACTGTAGACGAACGCTTCAACGTAGAAGAACGAAATTTGGTGAGCCAAGTGGGATTTGTGTACTGATCACTACCACCAAGTATCATCAACATTGGGAGAAAAAATATTTACTGGTATTTCGGAAATTTGTAATTTCTTAGAAGCTTGGCAACCCCTCTCAATGAAAGTGCTTTTCCACCGTCTGTGCCTACGGCTACTTGAAAAAAAAACAAACCATAAAGACAAAACTGGGAACTCCTTTATTTTGTCAAGTTTCAAAGAGCTACTACAAACCATGTTGCATTTAGATTTCCAAATTCATCTATCTATATAGGAGAGAACAGAGGGAAACCTAAATATAAAAACTGCTACTGTAGACGAATGCTTCAACCTAGAACAAAATTTGGTGAGCCAAGTGGGATTTGTGTACAGATCATTACCACCAAGTATCATCGACATTGGGTGAAAAAATATGTGCTGGTATTTCGGAAACACGTTATTTCTTAGAAGCTTGACAACCCCTCTCAATGAATGTGCTTTTCCACAGTCTGTGCCTAGGGCTACTTGAGGAGGAAACAAAACATAGAGACAAAACTGAGAACTACGTTATTTTGTCAAGTTTCAAAGAGCTACTACAAACCATGTTGGATTTAGAGTTCCAAATTCATCTATCTATATAGGAGATAACAGAGGGAAACCTAAATACAAAAACTGCTACTGTAGACGAATGCTTCAACCTAGAACAAAATTTGGTGAGCCAAGTGGGATTTGTTTACTTGTCCTTACCACCAAGTATCATCAAGCTTGGTTGAAAAAATATTTGCTGGTATTTCGGAAACTCGTTATTTCTTAGAAGCTTGGCATCCCCTCTCAATGAAAGTGCTTTTCCACCGTCTGAACCTAGGGCTACTTGAAGAGGAAACAAACCATAGAGACAAAACTGAGAACTCCTTTATTTTGTCAAGTTTCAAAGAGCTATTACAAACCATATTGGATTTAGAGTTCCAAGTTCATCTGTCTATATAGAAGAGAACAGTGTGAAACCTAAATATTAAAACTGCTACTGTAGACGAACGCTTAAACCTAGAAGAACAAAATATGTTTAGCCAAGTGGGATTTGTGTACTTGTCATTACCACCACGTATCATCAAGATTGGGTGAGAAAATATTTGCTGGTATTTCGGAAAATCTTAATTTCTTGGAAGCTTTGCAATGCCTTTCAATGAAAGAGCTTTTCCACAGTCTCTGCTTAGGGTTTCTTGAAGAGGAAAAAAACCATACAGAAAAAACTGAGAACTTCTTTATTTTGTCAAGTTTCAAAGAGCTACTACAAACCATGTTAAATTTAGAGTTCCAAATTCATCTGTCTATATACGAGAGAACAGAGGGAAACCTAAATATAAAAACTGCTACTGTAGACGAACGCTTCAACGTAGAAGAACAAAATTTTGTGAGCCAAGTGGGATTTGTGCACTGATCATTACCACCAAGCATCATCAACATTGGGAGAAAAAATATTTACTGGTATTTCGGAAATTCGTAATTTCTTAGAAGCTTGGCAACCCCTCTCAATGAAAGTGCTTTTCCACCGTCTGTGCCTAGGGCTACTTGAAGAAAAAACAAACCATAGAGACAAAACTGAGAACTCCTTTATTTTGTCAAGTTTCAAAGAGCTACTACAAACCATGTTGGTTTTAGAGTTTCAAATTCATCTTTCTATATATGAGAGAACAGAGTGAAACATAAATATAAAAACTGCTACTGAAGATGAACGCTTCAAAGTAGAAGAACAAAATTTGGCGATTCAAGTGGGATTTGTGAGCAGATCATTACCACCAAGTATCATCGACATTGGGTGAAAAAATATTTGCTTTTATTTCGGAAACTCGTTATTTCTTAGAAGCCTGACAACCCCTCTCAATGAAAGTGCTTTTCCACACTCTATGGTTAGGGCTACTAAAGAGGAAACAAACCATAGAGACAAAAGTGAGAACTCCTTTATTTTGTCAAGTTTCAAAGAGCTACTACAAACCATGTTGGATTTAGAGTTCAAAAATCATCTATCTATATAGGAGAGAACAGAGTGAAACCTAAAAATAAAAACTGCTTCGGTAAACTAACGCTTCAACTTAGAAGAACAAAATTTGGTGAGCCAAGAGGGATTTGTGGACTTGTCCTTACCACCAAGTATCATCAAGATTGGGTGAGAAAATATTTGTTGGTATTTCGGAAACTCGTAATTTCTTGGAAGATTGGCAACACCTCTCAATGAAAGTGCTTTTCCAATGTCTCTGCTTAGGTCTACTTTAAGCGGATACAAATCATGGAGACAAAACTGAGAACTCCTTTATTTTGTCAAGTTTCAAAGAGCTACTACAAACCATATTGGATTTAGAGTTCCAAATTCATCTATCTATATAGGAGAGAACAGTGTGAAACCTAAATATAAAAACTACTACTCTAGACGAACGCTTCAACCTAGAAGAACAGAATTTGGTGAGCCAAGTGGGAATTGTGTACTTGTCATTACCACGACGTATCATCAAGACTGGGTGAAAAAATATTTGCTGGTATTTCAGAAACTCGTTATTTCTAAGAAGCTTGGCAACCCCTCTCAATGAAAGTGCTTTTCAACAGTCTGTGCCTACGGCTACTTGAAAAGGAAACAAACCATAGAGACAAAACTGAGTACTCCTTTATTTTGTCAAGTTTCAAAGAACCACTACAAACCATGTCGTCTTTAGAGTTCCAAATTCATCTATCTATATAGGAGAGAACAGAGTGAAACCTAAAAATATAAACTGCTACTGTAGACGAACGCTTCAACTTAGAAGAACAAAATTTGGTGAGCGAAGTGGGATTTGTGTACTTGTCATTACCACCACGTATCATCAAGACTGGGTGAAAAAATATTTGCTGGTATTCGGAAACTCGTAATTTCTTGGAAGCTTGGCAACCCCTTTCAATGAAAGTGCTTTCCACAGTCTCTGCTTAGGGCTACTTGAAGAGGAAACAAACCATAGAGACAAAACTGAGAAACACTTTATTTTGTCAAGTTCCAAAGAGCTACTACAAACCATGTTGGATTTAGAGTTCCAAATTCATCTATCGATATAAGAGAGAACAGAGTGAAACCAAAATATAAAAACTGCTGCTGTAGACGAACGCTTCAACCTAGAAGAATACAATTTGGTGAGCCAAGTGGGATTTGTGTACTGATCATTACCACCAAGTATCATCAAGATTGGGTGAAAAAATATTTGCTGGTATTTCGGAAACTCGTTATTTCTTAGAAGGTTGGCAAACCCTCTCAATTAAAGTGCTTTTCCACCGTCGGTGCGAGGGCTGATTGAAGAGGAAACAAACCATAGAGCAAAAATGAGAACTCCTTCCTTTTGTCAAGTTTCAAAGAGCTACTACAAACCATGTTGGATGTAGAGTTCCAAATTCATCTATCTATTTAGCAGAGAACAGAGTAAAAACCGAAATATAACAACTGCTACTATAGATGAACGCTTTAAACTAGAAGAACAAAATTTGTTGAGCCAAGTGGGATTTGTGTACGGATCTTCACCACCAAGTATCATCAAGATTGGGTGAAAAAATATTTGCAGGTAATTCGGTAACTCGTTATTTCTTAGAAGCTTGGCAACCCCTCTCAATCAAAGTGCTTTTCCACAGTCTCTGCTTAGGACTAGTTGTAGCGAAAACAAATAATATAGACAAAACAGAGAACTCCTTTATTTTGTCAAGTTTCAAAGAGCTAAAACAAACCGTATTGGATTTAGAGTTCCAAATTCATCTATCTATATAGCAGAGAACAGAGTGAAACCTAAATAAAAAAACTGCTACTGTAGATGAACAATTCAACCTAGAAGAACAAAATTTGGTGAGCCAAGTGGGATTTGTGTACTTGTCATTACCACCAAGTATCATCAAGATTGAGTGAAAAAACATTTGCTGGTACTTCGGAAACTCTTAATTTCTTGGAAGCTTAGCAACCCCTCTGAATGAAAGTGCTTTTCCACAGTCTCTGCTTCGGGCTACTTGAAACGGATACAAATCATAGAGGCAAAACTGAGAACTCCTTTATTTTGTCAAGTTTCAAAGAGCTACTGCAAACCATGTTGGATTTAGAGTTCCAAATGCATCTATCTATACAGGAGAGAACAGAGTGAAACCTAAATATAAAAATTGCTACAGTAGACGAACGCTTCAACCTAGAAGAACTAAATTTGGTGAGCCAAGTGGGATTTGTGGACTTGTCATTACCACCACGTATCATCAAGATTGGGTGAAAAAATATTTGCTGATATTTCGGAAACTCGTAATTTCTTGGAAGCTTGGCAACCCCTCTCAATGAAAGTGCTTTTCCACAGTCTCTGCTTAGGGCTACTTGAAGCTGAAACAAATCATAGAGACAAAACTGAGAACTCGTTTATTTTGTGAAGTTTCAAAGAGATACTACAAACCATATTGGATTTAGAGTTCCAAATTCATCTGTCTATATAGGGGAGAACAGAATGAAACCTAAATATAAAAACTGCTACTGTAAACGAACGCTTCAACCTAGAACAACAAAATTTGGCGAACCAAGTGGGATTTGTGTACTGATCATTACCACCAAGTATCATCAAGATTCGGTGAAAAAATGTTTGTGGGTATTTCGGATACTCGTTGTTTTATAGAAGCTTGGCAACCGCTCTCAATGAAAGTGCTTTTCCACAGTCTCTGCCTAGGGCTACTTGAAGAGGAAACAAACCTAGACACAAAACTCAGAACTACTTTATTTTGCCAAGTTTCAAAGAGCTACTGCAAACCATGTTGGATTTAGAGTTCCAAATTCATCTGTCTATATAGGAGAGAACAGAGTGAAACCTACATATAAAAACTGCTACTGTAAACGAACGCTTCAACCTAGAATAACAAAATTTGGTGAGCCAAGTGGGATTTGTGTACTCATCATTACCACCAAGTATCATCAACATTGGGTGAAAAAATATTTGCTGGTATTTCGGAAACTCGTAATTTCTTGAAAGCTTGGCATTCCCTCTCAATGAAAGTGCTTTTCCACCGTCTGTGCCAAGGGCTACTTGAAGAGGAAAAAACCATAGAGACAAAACTGAGAACTCCTTTATTTTGTCAAGTTTCAAACAGCTACTACAAACCATGTTGGATTTAGTCTTCCAAATTCATCTATCTATATAGCAGAGAACAGAGTGAAACCTAAATATAAAAACTGCAACTCTAGACGAACGCTTCAACCTAGAAGAACAAAATTTGGTGAGCCAAGTGGCATTTGTGTACTGATCATTACCACCATGTATCATCAACCTTGGGTGAAAAAATATTTGTTGGTATTTCGGAAACTCACAATTTCTTGGAAGCTTGGCAACCCGTTTCAATGAAAGTGCTTTTCCCCAGTCTCTGCTTAGGGCTACATGAAGCAGACACAAATCATAGAGACAAAACTGAGAACTCCTTTACTTTGTCAAGTTTCAAAGAGCTACTACAAACCATATTGGACTTAGAGTTCCAATTTCATCTATCTATATAGGAGAGAACAGAGTGAAACCTAAATATAAAAATTGCTACTGTAGACGAACGCTTCAACCTAGAAGAACAAAATTTGGTGAGCCAAGTGGGATTTGTGTACTGATCATTACCACCAAGTGTCATCAAGATTGCGTGAAAAAATACTTGCTGGTATTTCGGAAAACTCGTTATTTCTTAGAAGCATGGCAAGCCCACTCAATGAAATTGCTTTTCCACAGTCTGTTCCGAGGGGTACCTGAAGAGGAAACAAACCTTAGAGACAAAACTGAGAACTCATATATTTTCTCAAGTTTCAAAAGAGCTACTACAAACCATGTTGGATTTAGAGTACCAAATACATCTATCTATATAGGAGAACAGAGTGAAACCTAAAAATAAAAAGTGCTACTGTAAACGAACGCTTCAACTGAGAAGAATAAAATTTGGTGAGCCAAGTGAGATTTGTGGACTTGTCATTACCACCACGTATCATCAAGATTGGGTGAAAAAATATTTGCTGGTATTTCGAAAACTCGTAATTTCTTGGAAGCTTAGCAACCCCTCTCAATGAAAGTGCTTTTCCACAGTCTCTGCTTTGGGCTACTTGAATCGGAAACAAACCATAGACACAAAACGGAGAACTCCTTTATTTTGTCAAGTTTCAAAGAGCTACTACAAACCATATTGGATTTAGAGTTCCAAATTTATCTGTCTATAAAGGGGAGAACAGAATGAAACCTAAATATAAAAACTGCTACTGTAAACGAACGCATCAACCTAGAAGAACAAAATTTGGTGAGCCAAGTGGGATTTGTGTACTGATCATTACCACCAAGTATCATCAAGATTCAGTGAAAAAATATTTGTGGGTATTTCGGAAACTCGTTATTTTATAGAAGCTTGGCAACCGCTCTCAATGAAAGTGCTTTTCCACAGTCTGTGCCTAGGACTACTTGAATAGGAAACAAAACATATAGACAAAACTGAGAACTACGTTATTTTGTCAAGTTTCAAAAAGCTACTGCAAACATGTTTGATTTAGAGCTCCAAATTCATCTATCTATATAGGAGAGAACAGAGGGAAACCAAAATATAAAAATTGCTACAGTAGACGAACGCTTCAACCTAGAAGAACAAAATTTGGTGAGCCCAAGTGGGATTTGTGTACTGATCATTACCACCAAGTATCATCAACATTGGGTGAAAAAATATTTGCTGGTATTTCGGAAACTCGTTATTTCATAGAAGCTTCGCAACCCCTCTCATTGAAAGTGCTTTTCCACCGTCTGTTCCTAGGGCTACTTGAAGAGGAAGCAAACCATCGAGACAAAACTGAGAACTCCTTTATTTTATCAAGTTTCAAAGAGCTACTGCAAACCATGTTGGAATTAGAGTTCCAAATTCATCTATCTATATAGGAGAGAACAGAGGGAAACCTAAATATAAAAATTGCTACAGTAGACGAACGCTTCAACCTAGAAGAACAAAATTTGGTGAGCCAAGTGGGATATGTGTACTGATCATTACCAACAAGTATCATCAACATTGGGTGAAAAAATATTTGCTGGTATTTCGGAAACTCGTTATTTCTTAGAAGCTTGGCAACCCCACTCAATGAAAGTGCTTTTCCACAGTCTGTTCCTAGGGGTACTTGAAGAGGAAACAAACCATACAGACAAACTGAAAACTCCTTTATTTTGTCAAGTTTCAACGAGCTACTACAAACCATGTTGGATTTAGAGTTCCAAATTCATCTATCTCTATAGCAGAGAAAAGACTGAAACCTAAAAATAAAAACTGGTACTGTAAACGAACGCTTCAACCTAGAAGAACTAAATTAGGTGAGCCAAGTGGGATTTGTGGACTTGTCATTACCACCACGTATCATCAAGATTGGGTGAAAAAATATTTGCTGATATTTCGGAAACTCGTAATTTCTTGGAAGCTTGGCAACCCCTCTCAATGAAAGTGCTTTTCCACAGTCTCTGCTTAGGGCTACTTGAAGCTGAAACAAATCATAGAGACAAAACTGAGAACTCGTTTATTTTGTGAAGTTTCAAAGAGCTACTACAAACCATATTGGATTTAGAGTTCCAAATTTATCTGTCTATATAGGAGAGAACAGAATGAAACCTAAATATAAAAACTGCTACTGTAAACGAACGCTTCAACCTAGAACAACAAAAATTTGGCGAACCAAGTGGGATTTGTGTACTGATCATTACCACCAAGTATCATCAAGATTCTGTGAAAAAATATTTGTGGGTATTTCGGATACTCGTTGTTTTATAGAAGCTTGGCAACCGCTCTCAAGGAAAGTGCTTTTAGACAGTCTCTGCCTAGGGCTACTTGAAGAGGAAAAAAAACCATAGAGACAAAACTGAGAACTACATTATTTTGCCAAGTTTCAAAGAGCTACTGCAAACCATGTTGGATTTAGAGTTCCAAATTCATCTGTCTATATAGGAGAGAACAGAGTTAAACCTACATATAAAAACTGCTACTGTAAACGAACGCTTCAACCTAGAAGAACAAAATTTGGTGAGCCAAGTGGGATTTGTGTACTGATCATTACCACCAAGTATCATCAACATTGGGTGAAAAAATATTTGCTGGTATTTCGGAAACTCGTAATTTCTTGAAAGCTTGGCATTCCTCTCAATGAAAGTGCTTTTCCACCATCTGTACCTAGGGCTACTTGAAGAGGAAACAAACCATAGAGACAAAACTGAGAACTCCTTTATTTTGTCAAGTTTCAAACAGCTACTACAAACCATGTTGGATTTAGTCTTCCAAATTCATCTATCTATATAGCAGAGAACAGAGTGAAACCTAAATATAAAAACTGCAACTCTAGACGAACGCTTCAACCTAGAAGAACAAAATTTGGTGGCCAAGTGGCATTTGTGTACCGATCATTACCACCACGTATCATCAACCTTGGGTGAAAAAATATTTGTTGGTATTTCGGAAATTCACAATTTCTTGGATGCTTGGCAACCCGTTTCAATGAAAGTGCTTTTCCACATTCTCTGCTTAGGGCTACATGAAGCAGACACAAATCATAGAGACAAAACTGAGAACTCCTTTACTTTGTCAAGTTTCAAAGAGCTACTACAAACCATATTGGATTTAGAGTTCCAATTTCATCTATCTATATAAGAGAGAACAGAGTGAAACCTAAATATAAAAACTGCTACTGTAGACGAACGCTTCAACCTAGAAGAACAAAATTTGGTGAGCCAAGTGGGATTTGTGTACTGATCATTACCACCAAGTGTCATCAAGATTGCGTGAAAAAATACTTGCTGGTATTTCGGAAACTCGTTATTTCTTAGAAGCATGGCAAGCCCACTCAATGAAATTGCTTTTCCACAGTCTGTTCCGAGGGTTACCTGAAGAGGAAACAAACCATAGAGAAAAACTGAGAACTCATTTATTTTGTCAAGTTTCAAAGAGCTACTACAAAACATGTTGGATTTAGAGTTCCAAATACATCTATCTATATAGGAGAACAGAGTGAAACCTAAAATAAAAACTGCTACGGTAAACGAACGCTTCAACTTAGAAGAATAAAATTTGGTGAGCCAAGTGGGATTTGTGGACTTGTCATTACCACCACGTATCATCAAGATTGGGTGAAAAAATATTTGCTGGTATTTCGAAACTCTTAATTTCTTGGTAGCTTGGCAACCCCTCTCAATGAAAGTGCTTTTCCACAGTCTCTGCTTAGGGCTACTTGAATGGGAAACAAATTATAGAGACAAAACTGAGAACTCCTTTATTTTGTCAAGTATCAAAGAGCTACTACAAACCATATTGGATTTAGAGTTCCAAATTCATCTGTCTATAAAGGGGAGAAAAGATGAAACCTAAATATAAAAACTACTACTGTAAACGAACGCATCAACATAGAAGAACAAAATTCGGTGAGTCAAGTGGGATTTGTGTACCGATCATTACCGCCAAGTATCATCAAGATTTGGTGAAACAATATTTGCTGGTATTTCGGAAACTCGTTATTTCTTAGAAGGTTGGCAACCCCTATCAATGAAAGTGTTTTCCACCGTCGGTGCCTAGGACTACTTGAAGAGGAAACAAAACATAGAGACAAAACTGAGAACTACTTTATTTTGCCAAGTATCAAAGAGCTACTGCAAACCATATTGGATTTAGAGTTCCAAATTCATCTATCTATTAAGAGAGAACAGAGGGAAACCTAAATATAAAAACTGCTACAGTAGACGAACGCTTCAACCTAGCAGAACAAATGTTGGTGAGCCAAGTGGGATTTGTGTACTGATCATTACCACCAAGTATCATCAACATTGGGTGAAAAAATATTTGCTGGTATTTCGGAAACTCGTTATTTCTTAGAAGCTTGGCAACCCCTCTCAATGAAAGTGCTTTTCCACAGTCTGTGCCTAGGGCTACTTGAAGAGGAAACAAACCATGGAGACAAAACTGAGAACTCCTTTATTTTGACAAGTTTCAAACAGCTACTACAAACCATGTTGGATTTAGTCTTCCAAATTCATCTATCTATATAGCAGAGAACAGAGTGAAACCTAAATATAAAAACTCCAACTCTGACGAACGCTTCAACCTAGAAGAACAAAATTTGGTGAGCCAAGTGGCATTTGTGTACCGATCATTACCACCACGTATCATCAACCTTGGGTGAAAAAATATTTGTTGGTATTTCGGAAATTCACAATTTCTTGGATGCTTGGCAACCCGTTTCAATGAAAGTGCTTTTCCACAGTCTCTGCTTAGGGCTACATGAAGCAGACACAAATCATAGAGATAAAACTGAGAACTCCTTTACTTTGTCAAGTTTCAAAGAGCTACTACAAACCATATTGGATTTAGAGTTCCAATTTCATCTATCTATATAGGAGAGAACAGAGTGAAACCTAAATATAAAAACTGCTACTGTAGACGAACGCTTCAACCTAGAAGAACAAAATTTGGTGAGCCAAGTGGGATTTGTGTACTGATTATTACCACCAAGTGTCATCAAGATTGCGTGAAAAAATACTTGCTGGTATTTCGGAAACTCGTTATTTCTTAGAAGCATGGCAAGCCCACTCAATGAAATTGCTTTTCCACAGTCTGTTCCGAGAAGTACCTGAAGAGGAAACAAACCATAGAGAAAAAACTGAGAACTCATTTATTTTGTCAAGTTTTAAAGAGCTACTACAAAACATGTTGGATTTAGAGTTCCAAATACATCTATCTATATAGGAGAACAGAGTGAAACCTAAAAATAAAAACTGCTACGGTAAACGAACGCTTCAACGTAGAAGAATAAAATTTGGTGAGCCAAGTGGGATTTGTGGACTTGTCATTACCACCACGTATCATCAAGATTGGGTGAAAAAATATTTGCTGGTATTTCGAAAACTCTTAATTTCTTGGTAGCTTGGCAACCCCTCTCAATGAAAGTGGTTTTCCACAGTCTCTTCTTTGGGCTACTTGAATGGGAAACAAATTATAGAGACAAAACTGAGAACTCCTTTATTTTGTCAAGTTTCAAAGAGCTACTACAAACCATATTGGATTTAGAGTTCCAAATTCATCTGTCTATAAAGGGGAGAACAGAATGAAACCTAAATATAAAAACTGCTACTGTAAACGAACGCATCAACCTAGAAGAACAAAATTTGGTGAGTCAAGTGGGATTTGTGTACCGATCATTACCGCCAAGTATCATCAAGATTTGGTGAAACAATATTTGCTTGTATTTCGGAAACTCGTTATTTCTTAGAAGGTTGGCAACCCCTCTCAATGAAAGTGGTTTTCCACCGTCGGTGACTAGGACTACTTGAAGAGGAAACAAAACATAGAGACAAAACTGAGAACTACCTTATTTTGCCAAGTTTCAAAGAGCTACTGCAAACCATATTGGATTTAGAGTTCCAAATTCATCTATCTATATAAGAGAGGAAAGAGGGAAACCTAAATATAAAAACTGCTACAGTAGACGAACGCTTCAACCTAGCAGAACAAATGTTGGTGAGCCAAGTGGGATTTGTGTACTGATCATTACCACTAAGTATCATCACCATTGGGTGAAAAAATATTTGCTGGTATTTCGGAAACTCGTTATTTCTTAGAAGCTTGGCAACCCCTCTCAATGAAAGTGCTTTTCCACAGTCTGTGCCAGGGCTATTTGAAGAGGAAACAAACCATGGAGACAAAACTGAGAACTCCTTTATTTTGTCAAGTTTCAAAGAGCTACTACAAACCATGTAGGATTTAGAGTTCCAAATTTATCTATCTATATAGCAGAGAAGAGAGTGGAACCTAAAAATTAAAACTGCTACTGAAAACGAACGCATCAACTTAGAAGAACAAAATATGGTGAGTCAAGTGGGATTTGTGTACCGATCATTACCACCACGTACCATCAAGATTGGGTGAAAAAATATTTGTTGGTGTTTCGGAAACTGATAATTTCTTGGAAGCTTGTCAACCCCTCTCAATGAAAGTTCTTTTCCACCGTCTGTGCCTAGGGCTACTTGAAGAGGAAACAAACCATAGAGACAAAACTGAGAACTCCTTTATTTTGTCAAGTTTCAAAGAGCCACTACAAACCATGTTGAATTTAGAGTTCCAAATTCATCTATCTATATACGAGAGAACAAAGTGAAACCTAAACATAAAAACTGCTACTGTAGAAGAACACTTCAACCTAGAACAACAAAATTTGGTGAGCCAAGTGGGATTTGTGTACTGATCATTACCACCTAGTATCATCAAGATTGGGTGAAAAAATATTTGCTGGTATTTCAGAAACTCGTAATTTCTTGGAAGCTTGGCAACCCCTTTCAATGAGAGTGCTTTCCCTCAGTCTCTGCTTAGGGCTACATGAAGCGGAAACAAATCATAGAGACAAAATTGAGAACTCCTTTATCTTTTCAAGTTTCAAAGAGCTACTACAAACCATGTTGGATTTAGAGTTCCAAAATCATCTATCTATATAGGAGAGAACAGAGGGAACCTAAAAATATAAACTGCTACTGTAAACGAATGCTTCAAACTAGAAGAACAAAATTTGGTGAGTCAAGTGGGATTTGTGTACCGATCATTAGCACCAAGTATCATCAAGATTGGGTGAAAAAATATTTGCTGGTATTTCGGAAACTCGTTATTTCTTAGAAGCTTGGAAACCCCTCTCAATGAAAGTGCTTTTCCACAGTCTGTGCCTAGGGCTACTTGAAGAAGAAACAAACCATAGAGTCAAAATTGAGAACTCCTTTATTTTGTCATCTTTCAAAGAGGTACTACAAACCATGTTGAATTTAGAGTTCCAAATTCATCTATCTATATAGGAGAGAACAGAGTGAAACCTAAAAATAAAAACTGCTACTGTAAACGAACGCTTCAACCTAGAAGAACAAAATTTGGTGAGCCAAGTGGTATTTGTGTACTTGTCATTACCACCACGTATCATCAACATTGGTTGAAAAAAAATTTGCTGGTATTTCGGAAACTCGTAATTTCTTGGAAGTTTGGCAACCCCTTTCAATGAATGTGCTTTTTCACAGTCTCTGCTTACGGCTACATGACGCGGAAACAAATCATAGAGACAAAACTGACAACTCCTCTATTTTGTCAAATTTCAAAGAGCTACTACACACCATGTTGGATTTAGTGTTCCAAATTCATCTATCTATACAGAAGAGAAGAGAGGGAAACCTAAAAATATGAACTGCTACTGTAAACGATCGCTTCAACCTAGAAGAACAAAATTTGGTGAGTCAAGTGGGATTTGTGTACTGATCATTACCGCCAAGTATCATGAAGATTCGGTGAAAAAATATTTGCTGGTATTTCGGACTCGTTATTTCTTAGAAGGTTGGGAACCCCTCTCAATGAAAGTGGTTTTCCACCGTAGGTGCCTAGGACTACTTGAAGAGGAAACAAAACATAGAGACAAAACTGAGAACTACTTTATTTTGCCAAGTTTCAAAGAGCTACTGCAAACCATATTGGATTTAGAGTTCCAAATTCATCTATCTATATAGCAGAGAACAGAGTGAAACCAAAATATAAAAACTGCTACTGGAAAGAACCCTTCAACCTAGAAGAACAAAATTTGGTGAGCCAAGTGGGATTTGTGTACTGATCATTACCACCAAGTATCTTCAAGTTTGGGTGAAAAAATATTTGCTGGTATTTCGGAAACTCGTTATTTCTTAGAAGCTTGGCAAACCCACTCAATGAAAGGGCTTTTCCACAGTCTGTGCCAGGGCTATTTGAAGAGGAAACAAACCATGGAGGCAAAACTGAGAACTCCATTATTTTATCATGTTTCAAAGAGCTACTACAAACCATGTTGGATTTAGAGTTCCAAATTTATCTATCTATATAGGAGAGAAGAGAGTGGAACCTAAAAATTAAAACTGCTACTGAAAACGAACGCGTCAAATTAGAAGAACAAAATATGGTGAGTCAAGTGGGATTTGTGTACCGATCATTACCACCACGTATCATCAAGATTGGGTGAAAAAATATTTGCTGGTGTTTCGGAAACTGATAATTTCTTGGAAGCTTGTCAACCCCTCTCAATGAAAGTGCTTTTCCACCGTCTGTGCCTAGGGCTACTTGAAAAGGAAACAAACCATAGAGACAAAACTGAGAACTTCTTTATTTTGTCAAGTTTCAAAGAGCCACTACAAACCATGTTGGATTTAGAGTTCCAAATTCATCTATCTATATACGAGAGAACAAAGTGAAACCTAAACATAAAAACTGCTACTGTAGAAGAACACTTCAACCTAGAAGAACAAAATTTGGTGAGCCACGTGGGATTTGTGTACTGATCATTACCACCAAGTATCATCAAGATTGGGTGAAAAAATATTTGCTGGTATTTCGGAAACTCGTTATTTCTTAGAAGCTTGGAAACCCCTCTCAATGGAAGTGCTTTTCCACAGTCTGTGCCTAGGGCTACTTGAAGAAGAAACAAACCATAGAGTCAAAACTGAGAACTCCTTTATTTTCTCAACTTTCAAAGAGGTACTACAAACCATGTTGAATTTAGAGTTCCAAATTCATCTATCTATATAGGAGAGAACCGAGTGAAACCTAAAAATAAAAACTGCTACTGTAAACGAACGCTTCAACATAGAAGAACAAAATTTGGTGAGCCAAGTGGTATTTGTGTACTTGTCATTACCACCACGTATCATCAACATTGGTTGAAAAAATATTTGCTGGTATTTCAGAAACTTGTAATTTCTTGGAAGTTTGGCAACCCCTTTTAATGAATGTGCTTTTTCACAGTCTCTGCTTAGGGCTACATGACGCGGAAACAAATCATAGAGACAAAACTGACAACTCCTCTATTTTGTCAAATTTCAAAGAGCTACTACACACCATGTTGGATTTAGTGTTCCAAATTCATCTATCTATACAGGAGAGAAGAGAGGGAAACCTAAAAAAATGAACTGCTACTGTAAACGATCACTTCAACCTAGAAGAACAAAATTTGGTGAGTCAAGTGGGATTTGTGTACCGATCATTACCGCCAAGTATCATCAAGATTCGGTGAAAAAATATTTGCTGGTATTTCGGAAACTCGTTATTTCTTAGAAGCTTGGCAACCCCTCTCAATGAAAGTGGTTTTCCACCGTCGGTGCCTAGGACTACTTGAAGAGGAAACAAAACATAGAGACAAAACTGAGAACTACTTTATTTTGCCAAGTTTCAAAGAACTACTACAAACCATGTTGGATTTAGAGTTCCAAATTCATCTATCTATATAGGAGAGAACAGAGTGAAACCAAAATATAAAAACTGCTACTGTAAATGAACCCTTCAACCTAGAAGAACAAAATTTGGTGAGCCAAGTGGGATTTGTGTACTGATCATTACCACCAAGTATCTTCAAGTTTGGGTGAAAAAATATTTGCTGGTATTTCGGAAACTCGTTATTTCTTAGAAGCTTGGCAAACCCACTCAATGAAAGGGCTTTTCCACAGTCTGTGCATAGGGCTACTTGAAGAGGAAACAAACTATAGAGGCAAAACTGAGAACTCCATTATTTTATCAAGTTTCAAAGAGCTACTACAAACCATGTTGGATTTAGAGTTCCAAATTCATCTATCTATATAAGAGAGAACAGAGTGAAATCTAAAATAGAATCTGCTACTGTAAACGAAAGCGTCAACGTAGAAGAACAAACATTGGTGAGCCAAGTGGGATTTGTGTACTGATCATTACCACCAAGTATCATCAACATCGGGTGAAAAAATATTTGCTGGTATTTTGGAAACTTGTTATTTCTTTGAAGGTTGGCGACCCCTGTCAATGAAAGTGCTTTTCCACAGTCTGTGCCTAGGGCTACTTGAAGAGGAAACAAGTTATAGAGATGAAACTAAGAACTCCTTTAATTTGTCAAGTTTCAAAGAGCTACTACAAACCATGTTGGATTTAGAGTTCCAAATTCATCTATCTATATAGGAGAGAACAGAGGGAAATCTCAAAATAAAAACTGCTACTGTACACGAACGCTTCAACCTAGAAGAACAAAATTTGGTGAGCCAAGTGGGATTTGTGTACTTTTCATTACCACCAAGTATCATCAAGATTGGGTGAAAAAATATTTGCTGATATTTCGAATACTCGTTATTTCTTAGAAGCTTGGCAACCACTCTCAATGAAAGTGCTTTTTCACAGTCTGTACCTAGGGCTACTTGAAGAGGAAACAAACCATAGAGACAAAACTGAGAACTCCTTCATTTTGTCAAGTTTCAAAGAGCTACTACAAACCATGTTGGATTTAGAGTTCCAAATTCATCTGTCTATATAGGAGAGGACAGAGGGAAACCTAAAAATAAAAAGTGCTATTGTAAACGAAGGCTTCAACCTGGAAGAAGAAAATTTTGTGAGCCAAGTGGGATTTGTGTACTGATCATTACCACCCAGTATCATCAAGATTTGGTGAAAATATATTTGCTGGTATTTCGGAAACGCGTTATTTCTTAGAAGCTTGGCAACCCTCTCAATGAAAGTGCTTTTCCACAGTCTGTGCCTAGGGCGACTTGAAGAGAATACCAACCATAAAGACAAAACTGAGAACTACTTTATTTTGTCAAGTTTCAAAGAGCCACTACAAACCATGTTGGATTTACAGTTCCAAATTCATCTATCTATATAGGAGAGAACAGAGTGTAACCTAAATATAAAAACTGCTACAGTAGAAGAACGCTTCATCCTAGAAGAACAAAATTTGGTGAGCCAAGTGGGATTTGTGTACTTGTCATTACCATCACGTATCATCAACAATGGGTGAAAAAATATTTGCTAGTATTTCGGAAACTCGTTATTTCTTAGAAGCTTGGCAACCCCTCTCAATGAAAGTGCTTTTCCACCGTCTGTACCTAGGGCTACTTGAAGAGGAAACAAACCATCGAGACAAAACTGAGAACTCCTTTATTTTCTCAAGTTTCAAAGAGCTACTACAAACCATGTTGGGTTTAGAGTTACAAATTCATTTATCTATATAGCAGAGAACAGAGTGAAGCGTAAATATAAAAACTGCTACTGTAGACGAACGCTTTAACCTAGCAGAACAAAATTTGGTGAGCCAAGTGGGATTTGTGTACCGATCAATACCACCAAGTATCATGAATTTTGGTTGAAAAAATATTTGCTGGTATTTCGGAAACTCGTAATTTCATGGAAGCTTGGCAACCCCTCTCAATGAAAGTGCTTTTCCACAGTCTCTGCTTAGGGCTACTTGAAGCGGAAACAAATCATAGAGACAAAACTGAGAACTACTTTATTTTGTCAAGTTTCAAAGAGCTACTACAAACCATATTGGATTTAGAGTTCCAAATTCATCTGTCTATATTGGAGAGAACAGAGTGAAACCTAAATATAAAAACTGCTACTGTAGACGAACGCTTCAACCTAGAAGAACAAAATTTGGTGAGCCAAGTGGGATTTGTGTAGCGATCATTACCACCAAGTATCATCAAGATTCGGTGAAAAAATATTTGCTGGTATTTCGGAAACTCGTTATTTCTTAGAAGCGTGGCAACCCCTCTAAATGAAAGTGCTTTTACACACTCTGTGCCTAGGACTACTTCAAGAGGAAACAAAACATAGAGTCAAAACTGAGAACTACCTTATTTTGTCAAGTTTCAAAGAGCTACTGCAAACCATGTTGGATTTAGAGTTCCAAATTCATCTATCTATATAGGAGAGAACGGAGGGAAACCTAAATGTAAAAACTGCTACAGTAGAAGAACGCTTCAACCTAGCAGAACAAAATTTGGTGAGCCAAGTGGGATTTGTGTACTGATCATTACCACCAAATATCATCAACTTTGGGTGAAAAAATGTTTGCTAATATTTCCGAAAATCGTTATTCTTAGAAGCTTGGCAACCCCTCTAAATGAAAGTGCTTTTCCACCGTCTGTGCCTAGGGCTACTTGAAGAGGAAACAAACCATAGAGACAAAACTGAGAACTCCTTTATTTTGTCATGTTGCAAATAGCTACTACAAACCATGTTGGATTTAGAGTTCCAAATTCATCTGTCTATATTCTAGAGAACAGAGGGAAACCTAAATATAAAAACTGCTACTATAGACGAATGCTTCAACCTAGAAGAACAAAATTTGGTGAGCTAAGTGGGATATGTGTACCGATCATCACCAAAGAAGTATCATCAAGATTGGGTGAAAAAATATTTGCTGGTATTTAGGAAACTCGTTATTTCTTGGAAGCTTTGCAACCCCTCTTAATGAAAGTGCATTTCCACAGTCAGTGACTAGGGCTACTTGAAGAGGAAACAATCCATAGAGACAAAACTGTGAACGCCTTTATTTTGTCAAGTTTCAAAGAGCTACTACAAACCATGTTGGATTTAGAGTTCCAAATTCATCTATCTATATAGGACAGAACAGAGCGAAACCTAAATATAAAAACTGCTACAGTAGACGAACGCTTCAACCAAGAAGAACAAAATTTGGTGAGCCACGTGGGATTTGTGTACTGATCATTACCACCAAATATCATCAAGATTGGGTGAAAAAATATTTGCTGATATTTCGGAAACTTGTTATTTCTTAGAAGCTTGGCAACCCCTCTCAATGATAGTGCATTTCCACAGTCAGTGCCTAGGGCTGCTTGAGGAGGAAACAATCCATGGAGACAAAACAGAGAACTCCTTTATTTTGTGAAGTTTCAAAGAGCTGCTACAAACCATATTGGATTTAGAGTTCCAAATTCATCTGTCTATATTGGAGAGAACAGAGTGAAACCTAAATATAAAAACTGTTACTGTAGATGAACGCTTCAACCTAGAAGAACAAAATTTGGTGAGCCAAGTGGGATTTGTGTACTGATCATTACCACCAAGTATCTTCAAGTTTGGGTGAAAAAATATTTGCTGGTATTTCGGAAACTCGTTATTTCTTAGAAGCTTTGCAACCCCTCTCAATGAAATTGCTTTTCCACCGTCTGTGCCTAGGGCTACTTGAAGAGGAAACAAACTATAGAGACAAAACTGAGAACTGCTTTATTTTGTCAATTTTCAAAGAGCTACTACAAACCATATTGGATTCAGAGTTCCAAATTCATCTGTCTATATTGGAGAGAACAGAGTGAAACCTAAATATAAAAACTGTTACTGTAGATGAACGCTTCAACCTAGAAGAACAAAATTTGGTGAGCCAAGTGGGATTTGTGTACTGATCATTACCACCAAGTATCTTCAAGTTTGGGTGAAAAAATATTTGCTGGTATTTCGGAAACTCGTTATTTCTTAGAAGCTTGGCAAACCCACTCAATGAAAGGGCTTTTCCACAGTCTGTGCCTAGGGCTACTTGAAGAGGAAACAAACTATAGAGGAAAAACTGAGAACTCCATTATTTTATCAAGTTTCAAAGAGCTACTACAAACCATGTTGGATTTAGAGTTCCAAATTCATCTATCTATATAAGAGAGAACAGAGTGAAATCTAAAATAGAATCTGCTACTGTAAACGAACGCTTCAACTTCGAAGAACAAAATTTGGTGAGCCGAGTGGGATTTGTGTACTTGTCATTACCACCGAGTTTCATCAACATTGGGTGAAAAATTATTTGCGATTATTTCGGAAACTCGTTATTTCTTAGAAGCTTGGCAAACCCACTCAATAAGAGTGCTTTTCCACAGACTGTGCCTAGGACTACTTGAAGAGGAAACAAACCATAGAGACAAAACTGAGAACTCCTTTATTTTGTCAAGTAACAAAGAGCTACTACAAACCATGTTGGATTTAGAGTTCCAAATTCATCTATCTCTATAGGAGAGAACAGAGTGAAAAGTAAATAAAAAAACTGCTACTGTAGACGAACGCGTCAACGTAGAAGAACAGACATTGGTGAGCCAAGTGGGATTTGTGTACTGATCATTACCACCAAGTATCATCAACATCGGGTGAAAAAATATTTGCTGGTATTTTGGAAACTTGTTATTTCTTTGAAGGTTTGCGACCCCTCTCAATGAAAGTGCTTTTCCACAGTCTGTGCCTAGGGCTACTTGAAGAGGAAACAAGTTATAGAGATGAAACTAAGAACTCCTTTAATTTGTCAAGTTTCAAAGAGCTACTACAAACCATGTTGGATTTAGAGTTCCAAATTCATCTATCTATATAGGAGAGAACAGAGGGAAATCTCAAAATAAAAACTGCTACTGTACACGAACGCTTCAACCTAGAAGAACAAAATTTGGTGAGCCAAGTGGGATTTGTGTACTTTTCATTACCACCAAGTATCATCAAGATTGGGTGAAAAAATATTTGCTGATATTTCGAATACTCGTTATTTTAGAAGCTTGGCAACCACTCTCAATGAAAGTGCTTTTTCACAGTCTGTACCTAGGGCTACTTGAAGAGGAAACAAACCATAGAGACAAAACTGAGAACTCCTTCATTTTGTCAAGTTTCAAAGAGCTACTACAAACCATGTTGGATTTAGAGTTCCAAATTCATCTGTCTATATAGGAGAGGACAGAGGGAAACCTAAAAATAAAAAGTGCTATTGTAAACGAAGGCTTCAACCTGGAAGAAGAAAATTTTGTGAGCCAAGTGGGATTTGTGTACTGATCATTACCACCCAGTATCATCAAGATTTGGTGAAAATATATTTGCTGGTATTTCGGAAACGCGTTATTTCTTAGAAGCTTGGCAACCCTCTCAATGAAAGTGCTTTTCCACAGTCTGTGCCTAGGGCGACTTGAAGAGAATACCAACCATAAAGACAAAACTGAGAACTACTTTATTTTGTCAAGTTTCAAAGAGCCACTACAAACCATGTTGGATTTACAGTTCCAAATTCATCTATCTATATAGGAGAGAACAGAGTGTAACCTAAATATAAAAACTGCTACAGTAGAAGAACGCTTCATCCTAGAAGAACAAAATTTGGTGAGCCAAGTGGGATTTGTGTACTTGTCATTACCATCACGTATCATCAACAATGGGTGAAAAAATATTTGCTAGTATTTCGGAAACTCGTTATTTCTTAGAAGCTTGGCAACCCCTCTCAATGAAAGTGCTTTTCCACCGTCTGTACCTAGGGCTACTTGAAGAGGAAACAAACCATCGAGACAAAACTGAGAACTCCTTTATTTTCTCAAGTTTCAAAGAGCTACTACAAACCATGTTGGGTTTAGAGTTACAAATTCATTTATCTATATAGCAGAGAACAGAGTGAAGCGTAAATATAAAAACTGCTACTGTAGACGAACGCTTTAACCTAGCAGAACAAAATTTGGTGAGCCAAGTGGGATTTGTGTACCGATCAATACCACCAAGTATCATGAATTTTGGTTGAAAAAATATTTGCTGGTATTTCGGAAACTCGTAATTTCATGGAAGCTTGGCAACCCCTCTCAATGAAAGTGCTTTTCCACAGTCTCTGCTTAGGGCTACTTGAAGCGGAAACAAATCATAGAGACAAAACTGAGAACTACTTTATTTTGTCAAGTTTCAAAGAGCTACTACAAACCATATTGGATTTAGAGTCCAAATTCATCTGTCTATATTGGAGAGAACAGAGTGAAACCTAAATATAAAAACTGCTACTGTAGACGAACGCTTCAACCTAGAAGAACAAAATTTGGTGAGCCAAGTGGGATTTGTGTAGCGATCATTACCACCAAGTATCATCAAGATTCGGTGAAAAAATATTTGCTGGTATTTCGGAAACTCGTTATTTCTTAGAAGCGTGGCAACCCCTCTAAATGAAAGTGCTTTTACACACTCTGTGCCTAGGACTACTTCAAGAGGAAACAAAACATAGAGTCAAAACTGAGAACTACCTTATTTTGTCAAGTTTCAAAGAGCTACTGCAAACCATGTTGGATTTAGAGTTCCAAATTCATCTATCTATATAGGAGAGAACGGAGGGAAACCTAAATGTAAAAACTGCTACAGTAGAAGAACTCTTCAACCTAGCAGAACAAAATTTGGTGAGCCAAGTGGGATTTGTGTACTGATCATTACCACCAAATATCATCAACTTTGGGTGAAAAAATGTTTGCTAATATTTCCGAAAATCGTTATTCTTAGAAGCTTGGCAACCCCTCTAAATGAAAGTGCTTTTCCACCGTCTGTGCCTAGGGCTACTTGAAGAGGAAACAAACCATAGAGACAAAACTGAGAACTCCTTTATTTTGTCATGTTGCAAATAGCTACTACAAACCATGTTGGATTTAGAGTTCCAAATTCATCTGTCTATATTGGAGAGAACAGAGTGAAACCTAAATATAAAAACTGTTACTGTAGATGAACACTTCAACCTAGAAGAACAAAATTTGGTAAGCCAAGTGGGATTTGTGTACCGATCATCACCACCAAGTATCATCAAGATTGGGTGAAAAAATATTTGCTGATATTTCGGAAACTCGTAATTTCTTGGAAGCTTGGCAACCCCTCTCAATGAAAGTGCTTTTCCACAGTCTGTACTTAGGGCTACATGAATCGGAAACACATCATAGAGACAAAACTGAGAACTCCTATATTTTGTCAAGTTTCAAAGAGCTACTACAAACCATATTGGATTTAGAGTTCCAAATTCATCTGCCTATATTGGAGAGAACAGAGTGAAACCTAAATATAAAAACTGCTACTGTAGACGAACGCTTCAACCTAGAAGAACAAAATTTGGTGAGCCAAGTGGGATGTGTGTACCGATCATCACCACCAAGTATCATCAAGATTGGGTGAAAAATTATTTGCTGATATTTCGAATACTCGTTATTTCTTAGAAGATTGGCAACCCCTTTCAATGAATGTGCATTTCCACAGTCAGTGCCTAGGGCCAATTGAAGAGGAAACAATCCATAGAGACAAAACTGTGAACTTCTTTATTTTGTCAAGTTTCAACTAGCTACTACAAACCATGTTGGATTTAGAGTTCCAGATTCTTCTATCTATATAGGAGAGAACAGAGTGAAACCTAAAAATAAAAAGTGCTACTGTAAACGAACGCTTCAACCTAGAAGAACAAAATTTGGTGAGCCAAGTGGGATTTGTGTACTGAGCATTACCACCAAGTATCATCAACATTGGGTGAAAAAATATTTGCAGGTATTTCGGACACTCGTTATATCTTAGAAGTTTGGTAACCCCTCTCAATGAAAGTGATTTTCCACCGTCGGTGCCTGGGCTACTTTAAGAGGAAACAAACCATAGAGACAAAACTGAGAACTAAGTTATTTTGCCAAGTTTCAAAGAGTTACTGCAAACCATGTTGGATTTAGAGTTCCAAATTCATCTGTCTATATAGGAGAGAACAGAGTGAAACCTACATATAAAAACTTCTACTGCAGACAAGCGCTTCAACCTAAACGAATAAAATTTGGTGAGCAAAGTGGGATTTGTGTACCGATCATTACCAACACGTATCATCAACCTTGCGTGAAAAAATATTTGCTGGTATTTCGGAAACTCGTAATTTCTTGGAAGCTTGGCAACCCCTTTCAATCAAAGTTCTTTTCCACAGTCTCCTACTTGAAGTGGAAACAAAACATAGAGATAAAACTGAGAACTCCTTTATTTTGTCAAGTTTCAAAGAGCTACTACAAACCATGTTGGATTTAGAGTTAAAAATTCATCTATCTATATAGGAGAGAACAGAGTGAAACCTAAAAATAAAAACTGCTACTGTAGACGAATGCTTAAACCTAGGAGAACAAAATTTGGTGAGCCAAGTGGGATTTGTGTACCGATCAATACAACCAAGTATCATGAATATTGGGTGAAAAAATATTTGCTGGTATTTCGGAAACTCGTAATTTCTTGGAAGCTTGGCATCCCCTCTGAATGAAAGTGCTTTTCCACAGTCTCTGCTTAGGGTACTTGAAGCGGAAACAAACCATAGAGACAAAACTGAGAACTCCTTTATTTTGTCAAATTTCAAATAGATACTACAAACCATGGTGGACTTAGAGTTCCAAATTCATCTATGTATATAGGAGAGAACAGAGTGAAACCTAAAAATAAAACTGCTACTGTAGACGAAAGCTTCAACCTAGAAGAACAAAATTTGGTAAGCCAAGTGGGATTTGTCTACTTGTCCTTACCAGAACGTATCATCAAGATTGGGTGAAAAAATATTTGCTGGTATTTCGGAAACTCGTAATTTCTTGGAAGCTTGGCAACCGCTCTCAATGAAAGTGCTTTTCCACAGTCTATGCCAAGGGTACTTGAAGATGAAACAAACCATAGAGACAAAACTGAGAACTCCTTTATTTTGTCAAGTTTCAAAGTGCTCCTACAAACCATGTTGGATTTAGAGTTCCAAATTCATCTATCTATATAGCAGAGAACAGAGGAAACCTAAACATAAAAACTGCTACTGTAGACGAACGCTTCAACCTAGGAGTACAAAATTTGGTGAGCCAAGTGGGATTTGTGTACTGATCATTACCCCCAAGTATCATCAAGATTGGGTGAAAAAATATTTGCTGGTATTTCGGAAACTCGTAATTTCCTGGAAGCTGGCCACCCCTCTCAATGAAAGTGCTTTTCCACAGTCACTGCTTAGGGCTTCTTGAAGTGGAAACAAATCATAGAGACAAAACTGAGAACTCCTTTATTTTGGCAAGTTTCAAAGAGCTACGACAAACCATGTTGGATTTAGAGTTCCAAATACATCTATCTATATAGGAGAGAACAGAGTGAAACCTAAAAATAAAAACTGCTACTGTAGACGAATGCTTCAACCTAGAGGAACAAAATTTGGTGAGCCAAGTGGGATTTGTGTACTTTTCCTTTCCACCAAGTATCATCAAGATTGGGTGAAAAAATATTTGCTGGTGTTTCAGAAACTCGTTATTTCTTAGAAGCTTGGTAACCCCACTCAATGAAAGTGCTTTTCCACAGTCTGTGCCAGGGCTACTTCAAGAGGAAACAAAGCATAGGGACAAAACTAAGAACTCCTTTATTTTGTCAAGTTTCAAAGGGCTACTACAAACCATATTGGATTTAGAGTTCCAAATTCAGCTGTCTATATAGGAGAGAACAGAGTGAAACCTAAATATAAAACTGCTACTGTAGACGAACGCTTCAACCTAGAAGAACAAAATTTGGTGAGCCAAGTGGGATTTGTGCACTGATCATTATCACCAAGTATCATTAACATTGGGTGGAAAAATATTTGCTGGTATTTTGCAAACTCGTTATTTCTTAGAAGCTTGGCAAACCCTCTCAATGAAAGTGCTTTTCCACCGTCTGTGCCTAGGGCTACTTGAAGAGGAAACAAACCATAGAGACAAACCTGAGAACTCCTTTATTTTCTCAAGTTTCAAAGAGCTACTACAAACCATGTTGGATTTAGAGTTCCAAATTCATCTATCTACATAGCAGAGAATAGAGTGAAACCTAAATATTAAAACTGCTACTGTAGACGAACGCTTCAACCTAGCAGAACAAAATTTGGTGAGCCAAGTGGGATTTGTGTACCGATCAATACCACCAAGTATCATAAATATTGGGTGAAAAAGTATTTGCTTTTATTTCGGAAACTCGTAATTTCTTGAAGCTTGGCAACCCCTCTCAATGAAAGTGCTTTTCCACAGTCTCTGCTTAGGGCTACTTGAATCGGAAACAAATCATAGAGACAAAACTGAGAACTCCTTTATTTTGTCAAGTTTCAAAGAGCTACTACATACGATATTGGATTTAGAGTTCCAAATTCATCTGTCTACATAGGGGAGAACAGAATGAAACCTAAATATAAAAACTGCTATTGTAAACGAACGCTTCAAACTAGAAGAACAAAATTTGGTGAGCCAAGTGGGATTTGTATACTGATCTTTACCACCAAGTATCATCAAGATTCGGTGAAAAAATATTTGCTGGTATTTCGGAAATTCGTTAATTCTTGGAAGCTTGGCAACCTCTCTCAATGAAAGTGCTTTTCCACAGTGTGCGAGTAGGACTACTTGAAGAGGAAACAAACCATAGAGACAAAACTGAGAACTCCTTTATTTTGTCAAGTTTCAAAGAGCTACTGCAAACCATGTTGGATTTAGAGTTCCAAATTCATCTATTTATATAGGAGAGAACAGAGTGCAACCTAAAAATGAAAACTGCTACTGTAAACGAACGCTTCAACCTAGAAGAACAAAATTTGGTGAGCCAAGTGGGATTTGTGGACTTGTCATTACCACCACGCATCATCAGATTGGCTGAAAAAATATTCGCTGGTATTTCGGAAACTCGTATTTTCTTGGAAGCTTGGCAAACCCTCTCAATGAAAGTGCTTTTCCACAGTCTCTGCTTAGGTCTACTTGAGGCGGAAACAAATCATAGAGACAAAACTGAGAACTCCTTTATTTTGTCAAGTTTCAAAGAGCTACTACAAACCATGTTGGATTTAGAGTTCCAAATTCATCTGTCTATATAGCAGAGAACAGAGTGAAACCTAAATATAAAAACTGCTACTGTAGATGAATGCTTCAACCTAGAAGAACAAAATTTGGTGAGCCAAGTGGGATTTGTGTAATGATCATTACCACCAAGTATCATCAAGATTCGGTGAAAAAATATTTGCTGGTATTTCGGAAAATCGTTAATTCCTAGAAGCTTGGCAACCCCTCTCAATGAAAGTGCTTTTCCACAGTCTCTGCTTAGGGTTACTTGAAGCTGAAACAAAATCATAGAGACAAAACTGAGAACTCCTTTATTTTGTCAAGTTTCAAAGAGCTACTGCAAACCATGTTGGATTTAGAGTTCCAATTTCATCTATCTATATAGGAGAGAACAGAGGGAAAGCTAATTATAAAAACTGCTACAGTAGACGAATGCTTTAACATAGAATAAAAAAATTTGGTGAGCCAAGTAGGATTTGTGTACTGATCATTACCACCAAGTATCATCAAGATTTGATGAAAAATTATTTGCTGGTATATCGGAAACTCGTTATTTCTTAGAAGCTTGGCAACCCCTCTCAATGAAAGTGCTTTTCCACAGTCTGTGCCTAGGGCTAATTGAAGAGGAAACAAACCATAAAGAAAAAACTGAGAACTCCTTTATTTTGTCAACTTTCAAAGAGCTACTACAAACCCTGTTGGATTTAGAGTTCCAAATTCATCCATCTATATAGGAGAGAACAGAGTGAAACCTAAATATAAAAACTGCTACTGTAAACGAACGCTTCAACCTAGAAGAGCAAATTTTGGTGAGCCAAGTGGGATTTGTGTACTTGTCATTACCACCACGTATCATCAAGATTGGGTGAAAAAGTATTTGTTGCTATTTCGGAAACTCGTATTTTCTTGGAGCTTGGCAACCCCCATCAATGAAAGTGCTCTTCCACTTTCTCTGCTTAGGGTTACTTGAAGCGGAAACAAATCATTGAGACAAAACTGAAAACTCCTTTATTTTGTCAAGTTTCAAAGAGCCACTACAAACCATGTTGGTTTTAGAGTTCCAAATTAATCTATCAATATAGGAGAGAACAGAGTGCAACCTAAAAATGAAAACTGCTACTGTAAACGAACGCTTCAACCTAGAAGAACAAAATTTGGTGAGCCAAGTTGTATTTGTGGACTTGTCATTACCACCACGCATCATCAAGATTGGGTGAAAAAATATTTGCTGGTATTTCGGAAACTCGTATTTTCTTGGAAGCTTGGCAACACCTTTCTGTGAAAGTGCTTTTCCACCGTCTTTGCCTAGGGCTACTTGAAGAGGAAACAAATCATAGCGACAAAACTGAGAACTCTTTATTTTGTCAAGTTTCAAAGAGCTACTACAAACCATGTTGGATTTAGAGTTCCAAATTCATCTATCTATATATCAGAGAACATAGTGAAACCTAAATATAAAAACTGCTACTCTAGACGAACGCTTCAACCTAGAAGAACAAAATTTGGTGAGCCAAGTGGGAATTGTGTACTTGCCCCTACCACCAAGTATCATCAAGATTGGGTGAAAAAAATATTTGCTGGTATTTCGGAAACTCGTTATTTCTTAGAAGCATGGCAACCCCACTCAATGAATGTGCTTTTCCACAGTCTGTTCCTAGAGGTACATGAAGAGGAAACAAACCATAGAGTCAAAACTGAGAACTCCTTTATTTTTTCAAGTTTCAAAGAGCTACTAAAAACCATGTTGGATTTAGAGTTCCATATTCATCTATCTATATAGGAGAACAGAGTGAAACCTAAAAATAAAAACTGCTACTGTAAACGAACGCTTCAACGTAGAAGAACAAAATTTGGAGAGCCAAGTGGGATTTGTGGAGTTGTCATTACCACCACGTATCATCAAGATTGGGTGAAAAAATATTTGCTGGTATTTCGGAAACTCCTAATTTCTTGCAAGCTTGGCAACCCCTCTCAATGAAAGTGCTTTTCCACAGTCTCTGCTTAGGGCTACTTGAAGCGGAAACAAATCATAGAGACAAAACTGAGAACTCGTTTATTTTGTGAAGTTTCAAAGAGCTACTACAAACCATATTGGATTTAGAGTTCCAAATTTATCTGTCTATATAGGGGAGAAAAGAATGAAACCTAAATATAAAAACTGCTACTGTAAACGAACGCTTCAAACTAGAACAACAAAATTTGGCGAACCAAGTGGGATTTGTGTACTGATCATTACCACCAAGTATCGTCAAGATTCGGTGAAAAAATATTTGTGGGTATTTCGGATACTCGTTGTTTTATAGAAGCTTGGCAACCGCTCTCAATGAAAGTGCTTTTCTACAGTCTCTGCCTATGGCTACTTGAAGAGGAAACAAACCATAGAGACAAAACTGAGAACTAGTTTATTTTGCCAAGTTTCAAAGACCTACTGCAAACCATGTTGGATTTAGAGTTCCAAATTCATCTGTCTATATAGGAGACAACAGAGTGAAACCTACATATAAAAACTGCTACTGTAAACGAACGCTTCAACCTAGAAGAACAAAATTTGGTGAGCCAAGTGGGATTTGTGTACTGATCATTACCACAAAGTATCATCAACATTGGGTGAAAAAATATTTGCTGGTATTTCGGAAACTCGTAATTTCTTGATAGCTTGGCATTCCCTCTCAATGAAAGTGCTTTTCCACCGTCTGTGCCTAGGGCTACTTGAGGAGGAAACAAACCATAGAGACAAAACTGAGAACTCCTTTATTTTGTCAAGTTTCCAAGAGCTACTCCAAACCTTGTTGGATTTAGTCTTGCAAATTCATCTATCTATATAGCAGAGAACAGAGTGAAACCTACATATAAAAACTGCAACTGTAGACGAACGCTTCAACCTAGAAGAACAAAATTTGGTGAGCCAAGTGGCATTTGTGTACCGATCATTACCACCACGTATCATCAACCTTGGGTGAAAAAATATTTGTTGGGAGTTCGGAAACTCACAATTTCTTGGAAGCTTGGCAACCCCTCTCAATGAAAGTGCTTTTCCACAGTCTCTGCTTAGGGTTACTTGAAGCAGAAACAAAATCATAGAGACAAAACTGAGAACTCCTTTATTTTGTCAAGTTTCAAAGAGCTACTACATACGATATTGGATTTAGAGTTCCAAATTCATCTGTCTACATAGGGGAGAACAGAATGAACCCTAAATATAAAAACTGCTACTGTAAACGAACGCTTGAACCTAGAAGAACAAAATTTGGTGAGCCAAGTGGGATTTGTTTACTGATCTTTACCACCAAGTACCATCAAGATTCGGTGAAAAAATATTTGCTGGTATTTCGGAAACTCGTTAATTCCTAGAAGCTTGGCAACCCCTCTCAATGAAAGTGCTTTTCCACAGTCTCTGCTTAGGGTTACTTGAAGCGGAAACAAAATCATAGAGACAAAACTGAGAACTCCTTTATTTTGTCAAGTTTCAAAGAGCTACTACAAACCATGATGGATTTAGTCTTCCAAATTCATCTATCTATATAGCAGAGAACAGAGTGAAACCTACATATAAAAACTGCAACTGTAGACGAACGCTTCAACCTAGAAGAACAAAATTTGGTGAGCCAAGTGGCATTTGTGTTCCAATCATTACCACCACGTATCATCAACCTTGGGTGAAAAAATATTTGCTGGTATTTCGGAAACTCATAATTTCTTAGAAGCTTGGCAACCCGTTTCAATGAAAGGGCTTTTCCACAGTCACCTCTTAGGGCTACATGAAGCAGACAGAAATCATAGAGACAAAACTGAGAACTCCTTTACTTTGTCAAGTTTCAAAGAGCTACTGCAAACCATATTGGATTTAGAGTTCCAATTTCATCTATCTATATAGGAGAGAACAGAGTGAAACCTAAATACAAAAACTGCTACTGTGGACGAATGCTTCAACCTAGAAGATCAAAATTTGGTGAGCCAAGAGGGATTTGTGTACTGATCATTACCACCAAGTGTCATCAAGATTGCGTGAAAAAATACTTGCTGGTATTTCAGAAACTCGTTATTTCTTAGAAGCATGGCAACCGCACTCAATGAAAGTGCCTTTCCACAGTCTGTTCCTAGGGGTACCTAAAGAAGAAACAAACCATAGAGATAAAACTGAGAACTCCTTTATTTTGTCAAGTTTCAAAGAGCTACTACAAACGATGTTGGATTTAGAGTTCCAAATTCATCTATCTACATAGGAGAACAGAGTGAAACCTAAAAATAAATACTGCTACTGTAAACGAACGCTTCAACCTAGAAGAACTAAATTTGGTGAGCCAAGTGGGATTTGTGGACTTGTCATTACCACCACGCATAATCAAGATTGGGTGAAAAAATATTTGCTGATATTTCGGAAACTCGTAATTTCTTGGAAGCTTGGCAACCCCTCTCAATGAAAGTGCTTTTCCACAGTCTCTGCTTAGGGCTACTTGAAGTGGAAACAAATCATAGAGACAAAACTGAGAACTCGTTTATTTTGTGAAGTTTCAAAGAGCTACTACAAACCATGTTGGATTTAGAGTTCCAAATTCATCTATCTATATAGCAGAGAACAGAGTGAAACCTAAAAATCAAACTGCTACTGTAGACGAATGCTTCAACCTAGAAGAAAAAAATTTGGTGAGCCAAGTGGGAATTGTGTACTTGCCCCTACCACCAAGTATCATCAAGATTGGATGAAAAAATATTAGCTGGTATTTCGGAAACTCGTTATTTCTTAGAAGCATGGCAACCCCACTCAATGAAAGAGCCTTTCCACAGTCTTTTCCTAGGGGTACCTGAAGAGGAAACAAACCACAAAGACAAAACTGAGAACTCCTTTATTTTGTCAAGTTTCAAAGAGCTACTACAAACCATGTTGGATTTAGAGTTCCAAATTCATCTGTCTATATAGCAGAGAACAGAGTGAAACCTAAATATAAGAACTGCTACTGTAGACGAACGCTTCAACCTAGCAGAACAAAATTTGGTGAGCCAAGTGGGATTTTTGTACCGATCAATACCACCAAGTATCATAAATATTGGGTGAAAAAATATTTGCTTTTATTTCGGAAACTCGTAATTTCTTGGAAGCTTGGCAACCCCTCTCAATGAAAGTGCTTTTCCACAGTCTCTGCTTAGGGCTACTTGAATCGGAAACAAATCATAGAGACAAAACTGAGAACTCCTTTATTTTGTCAAGTTTCAAAGAGCTACTACAAACCATATTGGATTTAGAGTTCCAAATTCATCTGTCTACATAGGGGAGAACAGAATGAAACCTAAATATAAAAACTGCTATTGTAAGCGAACGCTTCAAACTAGATGAACAAAATTTGGTGAGCCAAGTGGGATTTGTGTACTGATCTTTACCACCAAGTATCATCAAGATTCGGTGAAAAAATATTTGCTGGTATTTCGGAAACTCGTTAATTCTTGGAAGCTTGGCAACCTCTCTCAATGAAAGTGCTTTTCCACAGTGTGCGAGTAGGACTACTTGAAGAGGAAACAAACCATAGAGACAAAACTGAGAACTCCTTTATTTTGTCAAGTTTCAAAGAGCTACTGCAAACCATGTTGGATTTAGAGTTCCAAATTCATCTATCTATGTAGGAGAGAACAGAGTGCAACCTAAAAATGAAAACTGCTACTGTAAACGAACGCTTCAACCTAGAAGAACAAAATTTGGTGAGCCAAGTGGGATTTGTGGACTTGTCATTACCACCACGCATCATCAGATTGGCTGAAAAAATATTCGCTGGTATTTCGGAAACTCGTATTTTCTTGGAAGCTTGGCAAACCCTCTCAATGAAAGTGCTTTTCCACAGTCTCTGCTTAGGGCTACTTGAGGCGGAAACAAATCATAGAGACAAAACTGAGAACTCCTTTATTTTGTCAAGTTTCAAAGAGCTACTACAAACCATGTTGGATTTAGAGTTCCAATTTCATCTGTCTATATAGCAGAGAACAGAGTGAAACCTAAATATAAAAACTGCTACTGTAGATGAACGCTTCAACCTAGAAGAACAAAATGTGGTGAGCCAAGTGGGATTTGTGTAATGATCATTACCACCAAGTATCATCAAGATTCGGTGAAAAAATATTTGCTGGTATTTCGGAAAATCGTTAATTCCTAGAAGCTTGGCAACCCCTCTCAATGAAAGTGATTTTCCACAGTCTCTGCTTAGAGTTACTTGAAGCTGAAACAAAATCATAGAGACAAAACTGAGAACTCCTTTATTTTGTCAACTTTCAAAGAGCTACTACAAACCCTGTTGGATTTAGAGTTCCAAATTCATCCATCTATATAGGAGAGAACAGAGTGAAACCTAAATATAAAAACTGCTACTGTAAACGAACGCTTCAACCTAGAAGAACAAATTTTGGTGAGCCAAGTGGGATTTGTGTACTTGTCATTACCACCACGTATCATCAAGATTGGGTGAAAAAATATTTGCTGCTATTTCGGAAACTCGTATTTTCTTGGAAGCTTGGCAACCCCCATCAATGAAAGTGCTCTTCCACTTTCTCTGCTTAGGTTTACTTGAAGCGGAAACAAATCATTGAGACAAAACTGAAAACTCCTTTATTTTGTCAAGTTTCAAAGAGCCACTACAAACCATGTTGGTTTTAGAGTTCCAAATTAATCTATCAATATAGGAGAGAACAGAGTGCAACCTAAAAATGAAAACTGCTACTGTAAACGAACGCTTCAACCTAGAAGAACAAAATTTGGTGAGCCAAGTGGGATTTGTGGACTTGTCATTACCACCACGCATCATCAAGATTGGGTGAAAAAATATTTGCTGGTATTTCGGAAACTCGTATTTTCTTGGAAGCTTGGCAACCCCTTTCTGTGAAAGTGCTTTTCCACCGTCTTTGCCTAGGGCTACTTGAAGAGGAAACAAATCATAGCGACAAAACGGAGAACTCTTTATTTTGTCAAGTTTCAAAGAGCTACTACAAACCATGTTGGATTTAGAGTTCCAAATTCATCTATCTATATATCAGAGAACATAGTGAAATCTAAATATAAAAACTGCTACTCTAGACGAACGCTTCAACCTAGAAGAACAAAAGTTGGTGAGCCAAGTGGGATTTGTGTACCGATCATTACCACCAAGTATCATCAAGATTGGGTGAAAAAAAATTTGCTGGTATTTCGGAAACTCGTAATTTCTTGGAAGCTTCGCAACCCCTCTCAATGAAAGTGTTTTTCCACTGTCTCTGCCTAGGGTACTTGAAGTGGAAACAAATCATAGAGACAAAACTGAGAACTCCTTTATTTTGTCAAGTTTCAAAGAGCTCCTACAAACCATGTTGGATTTAGAGTTTCAAATTCATCTATCTATATAGGAGAGAACAGAGTGAAGCCTAAAAATCAAACTGCTACTGTAGACGAATGCTTCAACCAAGAAGAAGAAAATTTGGTGAGCCATGTGGGAATTGTGTACTTGCCCCTACCACCAAGTATCATCAAGATTGGGTGAAAAAAATATTTGCTGGTATTTCGGAAACTCGTTATTTCTTAGAAGCATGGCAACCCCACTCAATGAATGTGCTTTTCCACAGTCTGTTCCTAGAGGTACCTGAAGAGGAAACAAACCATAGAGTCAAAACTGAGAACTCCTTTAATTTTTCAAGTTTCAAAGAGCTACTAAAAACCATGTTGGATTTAGAGTTCCATATTCATCTATCTATATAGGAGAACAGAGTGAAACCTAAAAATAAAAACTGCTACTGTAAACGAACGCTTCAACGTAGAAGAACAAAATTTGGAGAGCCAAGTGGGATTTGTGGAGTTGTCATTACCACCACGTATCATCAAGATTGGGTGAAAAAATATTTGCTGGTATTTCGGAAACTCCTAATTTCTTGGAAGCTTGGCAACCCCTCTCAATGAAAGTGCTTTTCCACAGTCTCTGCTTAGGGCTACTTGAAGCGGAAACAAATCATAGAGACAAAACTGAGAACTCGTTTATTTTGTGAAGTTTCAAAGAGCTACTACAAACCATATTGGATTTAGAGTTCCAAATTTATCTGTCTATATAGGGGAGAAAAGAATGAAACCTAAATATAAAAACTGCTACTGTAAACGAACGCTTCAAACTAGAACAACAAAATTTGGCGAACCAAGTGGGATTTGTGTACTGATCATTACCACCAAGTATCATCAAGATTCGGTGAAAAAATATTTGTGGGTATTTCGGATACTCGTTGTTTTATAGAAGCTTGGCAACCGCTCTCAATGAAAGTGCTTTTCTACAGTCTCTGCCTATGGCTACTTGAAGAGGAAACAAACCATAGAGACAAAACTGAGAACTACTTTATTTTGCCAAGTTTCAAAGACCTACTGCAAACCATGTTGGATTTAGAGTTCCAAATTCATCTGTCTATATAGGAGACAACAGAGTGAAACCTACATATAAAAACTGCTACTGTAAATGAACGCTTCAACCTAGAAGAACAAAATTTGGTGAGCCAAGTGGGATTCGTGTACTAATCATTACCACAAAGTATCATCAACATTGGGTGAAAAAATATTTGCTGGTATTTCGGAAACTCGTAATTTCTCGATAGCTTGGCATTCCCTCTCAATGAAAGTGCTTTTCCACCGTCTGTGCCTAGGGCTACTTGAGGAGGAAACAAACCATAGAGACAAAACTGAGAACTCCTTTATTTTGTCAAGTTTCCAAGAGCTACTCCAAACCTTGTTGGATTTAGTCTTCCAAATTCATCTATCTATATAGCAGACAACAGAGTGAAACCTACATATAAAAACTGCAACTGTAGACGAACGCTTCAACCTAGAAGAATAAAATTTGGTGAGCCAAGTGGCATTTGTGTACCGATCATTACCACCACGTATCATCAACCTTGGGTGAAAAAATATTTGTTGGGAGTTCGGAAACTCACAATTTCTTGGAAGCTTAGCAACCCGTTTCAATGAAAGGGCTTTTCCACAGTCTCTGCTTAGGGCTACATGAAGCAGACACAAATCATAGAGACAAAACTGAGAACTCCTTTACTTTGTGAAGTTTCAAAGAGCTACTGCAAACCATATTGGATTTAGAGTTCCAATTTCACCTATCTATACAGGAGAGAACAGAGTGAAACCTAAATATAAAAACTGCTACTGTAAATGAACGCTTCAACCTAGAAGAACAAAATTTGGTGACCCAAGTGGGATTTGTGTACCGATCATTACCACCAAGCATCATCAAGATGGGTGAAAAAATATTTGCTGGTATTTCGGAAACTCATAATTTGTTGGAAGCTTGGCAACCCCTCTCAATGAAAGTGCTTTTCCACAGTCTCTGCTTAGGGTTACTTGAAGCGGAAACAAAATCATAGAGACAAAACTGAGAACTCCTTTATTTTGTCAAGTTTCAAAGAGCTACTACATACGATATTGGATTTAGAGTTCCAAATTCATCTGTCTACATAGGGGAGAACAGAATGAAACCTAAATATAAAAACTGCTACTGTAAACGAACGCTTGAACCTAGAAGAACAAAATTTGGTGAGCCAAGTGGGATTTGTGTACTGATCTTTACCACCAAGTATCATCAAGATTCGGTGAAAAAATATTTGCTGGTATTTCTGAAACTCGTTAATTCCTAGAAGCTTGGCAACCCCTCTCAATGAAAGTGCTTTTCCAAAGTCTCTGCTTAGGGTTACTTGAAGCGGAAACAAAATCATAGAGACAAAACTGAGAACTCCTTTATTTTGTCAAGTTTCAAAGAGCTACTACAAACCATGTTGGATTTAGTCTTCCAAATTCATCTATCTATATAGCAGAGAACAGAGTGAAACCTACATATAAAAACTGCAACTGTAGACGAACGCTTCAACCTAGAAGAACAAAATTTGGTGAGCCAAGTGGCATTTGTGTTCCGATCATTACCACCACGTATCATCAACCTTGGGTGAAAAAATATTTGCTGGTATTTCGGAAACTCATAATTTCTTAGAAGCTTTGCAACCCGTTTCAATGAAAGGGCTTTCCCACAGTCACCTCTTAGGGCTACATGAAGCAGACAGAAATCATAGAGACAAAACTGAGAACTCCTTTACTTTGTCAAGTTTCAAAGAGCTACTGCAAACCATATTGGATTTAGAGTTCCAATTTCATCTATCTATATAGGAGAGAACAGAGTGAAACCTAAATACAAAAACTGCTACTGTGGACGAATGCTTCAACCTAGAAGATCAAAATTTGGTGAGCCAAGAGGGATTTGTGTACTGATCATTACCACCAAGTGTCATCAAGATTGCGTGAAAAAATACTTGCTGGTATTTCAGAAACTCGTTATTTCTTAGAAGCATGGCAACCCCACTCAATGAAAGTGCCTTTCCACAGTCTGTTCCTAGGGGTACCTAAAGAAGAAACAAACCATAGAGATAAAACTGAGAACTCCTTTATTTTGTCAAGTTTCAAAGAGCTACTACAAACGATGTTGGATTTAGAGTTCCAAATTCATCTATCTACATAGGAGAACAGAGTGAAACCTAAAAATAAATACAGCTACTGTAAACGAACGCTTCAACCTAGAAGAACTAAATTTGGTGAGCCAAGTGGGATTTGTGGACTTGTCATTACCACCACGTATCATCAAGATTGGGTGAAAAAATATTTGCTGATATTTCGGAAACTCGTAATTTCTTGGAAGCTTGGCAACCCCTCTCAATGAAAGTGCTTTTCCACAGTCTCTGCTTAGGGCTACTTGAAGCGGAAACAAATCATAGAGACAAAACTGAGAACTCGTTTATTTTGTGAAGTTTCAAAGAGCTACTACAAACCATGTTGGATTTAGAGTTCCAAATTCATCTATCTATATAGCAGAGAACAGAGTGAAACCTAAAAATCAAACTGCTACTGTAGACGAATGCTTCAACCTAGAAGAAAAAAATTTGGTGAGCCAAGTGGGAATTGTGTACTTGCCCCTACCACCAAGTATCATCAAGATTGGGTGAAAAAATATTTGCTGGTATTTCGGAAACTCGTTATTTCTTAGAAGCATGGCAACCCCACTCAATGAAAGTGCCTTTCCACAGTCTTTTCCTAGGGGTACCTGAAGAGGAAACAAACCACAGAGACAAAACTGAGAACTCCTTTATTTTGTCAAGTTTCAAAGAGCTACTACAAACCATGTTGGATTTAGAGTTCCAAATTCATCTATCTATACAGGAGAACAGAGTGAAACCTAAAAATAAAAACTGCTACTGTAAACGAACGCTTCAACCTAGAAGAACTAAATTTGGTGAGCCAAGTGGGATTTGTGGACTTGTCATTACCACCACCTATCATCAAGATTGGGTGAAAAAATATTTGCTGATATTTCGGAAACTCGTAATTTCTTGGAAGCTTGGCAACCCCTCTCAATGAAAGTGCTTTTCCACAGTCTCTGCTTAGGGCTACTTGAAGCGGAAACAAATCATAGAGACAAAACTGAGAACTCGTTTATTTTTTGAAGTTTCAAACAGCTACTACAAACCATATTGGATTTTGAGTTCCAGATTCATCTGTCTATAAAGGGGAGAACAGAATGAAACCTAAATATAAAAACTGCTACTGTGAACGAACGCTTCAACCTAGAAGAACAAAATTTGGTGAGCCAAGTGGGATTTGTGTACTGATCATTACCACCAAGTATCATCAAGATTCGGTGAAAAAATATTTGTGGGTATTTCGGATACTCGTTGTTTTATAGAAGCTTGGCAACCGCTCTCAATGAAAGTGCTTTTCCACAGTCTCTGCCTAGGGCTACTTGAAGAGGAAACAAACCATAGAGACAAAACTGAGAACTACTTTATTTTGCCAAGTTTCAAAGAGCTACTGCAAACCATGTTGGATTTAGAGTTCCAAATTCATCTGTCTACAAAGGAGAGATCAGAGTGAAACCTACATATAAAAACTGCTACTGTAAACGAACGCTTCATCCTACAAGAACAAAATTTGGTGAGCCAAGTGGGATTTGTGTACTGATCATTACCACCAAGTATCATCAACATTGGGTGAAAAAATATTTGCTGGTATTTCGGAAACTCGTAATTTCTTGAAAGCTTGGCATTCCCTCTCAATGAAAGTGCTTTTCCACCGTTTGTGTCTAGGGCTACTTGAAGAGGAAACAAACCATAGAGACAAAACTGAGAACTCCTTTATTTTGTAAAGTTTCAAAAAGCTACTACAAACCATGTTGGATTTAGTCTTCCAAATTCATCTATCTATATAGCAGAGAACAGAGTGAAACCTAAATGTAAAAACTGCAACTCTAGACGAACGCTTCAACCTAGAAGAACAAAATTTGGTGAGCCAAGTGGGATTTGTGTACCAATCATTACCACCACGTATCATCAACCTTGGGTGAAAAAATATTTGTTGGTATTTCGGAAACTCACAATTTCTTGGAAGCTTGGCAACCCGTTTCAATGAAAGTGCTTTTCCACAGTCTCTGCTTAGTGCTACATGAAGAAGACACAAATCATAGAGACAAAACTGAGAACTCCTTTACTTTGTCAAGTTTCAAAGAGCTACTACAAACCATATTGGATTTAGTCTTCCAAATTCATCTATCTATATAGCAGAGAACAGAGTGAAACCTAAATGTAAAAACTGCAACTCTAGACGAACGCTTCAACCTAGAAGAACAAAATTTGGTGAGCCAAGTGGGATTTGTGTACCAATCATTACCACCACGTATCATCAACATTGGGTGAAAAAATATTTGCTGGTATTTCGGAAACTCGTTATTTCTTAGAAGCTTGGCAACGCCTCTCAATGAAAGTGCTTTTCCACAGTCAGTGCCTAGGACTACTTGAAGAGGAAACAAAATATGGAGACAAAACTGAGAACTCCTTTTTTGTCAAGTTCCAAAGAGCTACTACAAACCATGTTGGATTTAGAGTTCCAAATTCTTCTATCTATGTAGGAGAGAACAGAGTGAAACCTAAATATAAAAATTGCTACTGTAGACGAACGCTTCAACCTAGAAGAACAAAATTTGGTGAGCCCAGTCGGATATGTGTACTGATCATTACCACCAAGTATCATCAAGTTTCGGTGAAAAAATATTTGATGGTATTTCGGAAACTCGTTATTTCTTGGAAGCTTGGCAACTCCTCTCAATGAAAGTGCTTTTCCACAGTCTGTGCCTAGGATTACTTGAAGAGGAAACAAAACATAGAGACAAAAGAGAGAACTACTTTATTTTGTCAAGTTTCAAAGAGCTACTGCAAACCATGTTGGATTTAGAGTTCCAAATTCATCTATCTATATAGCAGAGAGCAGAGTAAAACCTAAATATAAAAACTGCCACTGTAAACGAACGCTTCAACCTAGCAGAACAAAATTTGGTGAGCCAAGTGGGATTTGTGTACCGATCAATACCACGAAGTATCATGAATATTGGGTGAATAAAAATTTGCTAGTTTTTCGGAAACTCGTTATTTCTTAGAAATTTGGCAACCCCTCTCAATGAAAGTGCTTTTCCACCGTCGGTGCCTAGGGCTACTTGAAGAGGAAACAAACCATAGATACAAAACTGAGAAGTCCTTTATTTTTTCAAGTTTCAAAGAGCTACTGCAAACCATGTTGGATTTAGAGTTCCAAATTCATCTATCTATATAGGAGAGAACAGAGGGAAACCTAAATACAAAAACTGCTACAGTAGACGAAAGCTTCAACATAGAAGAACAAAATTTGGTGAGCCAAGTGGGATTTGTGTACTGATCATTACCAAGAAGTATCATCAAGATTCGGTTAAAAAATATTTGCTGGTATTTCGGAAACTCGTTATTTCTTAGAAGCTTGGCAACCCCTCTCAATGAAAGTGCTGTTCCACAGTCAGTGCCTAGGAGTACTTGAAGAGGAAACAAAACATGGAGACAAAACTGAGAACTACTTTATTTTGTCAAGTTTCAAAGAGCTACTACAAACCATGTTGAATTTAGAGTTCCAAATTCATCTATCTATATAGCAGAGAACAGAGTGAAACCTAAATATAAAAACTGTTACTGTAGACGAACGCTTCAACCTAGAAGAACAAAATTTGGTGAGCCAAGTGGGATTTGTGTACCGATCATTACCACCATGTATCATCAACCTTGGGTGAAAAAATATTTGTTGGTATTTCGGAAACTCATAATTTCTTGGAATCTTGGCAACCCCTTTCAATGAAAGTGCTGTTCCACAGTCTCTGCTTAGGGCTACATGAAGCAGAAACAAATCATAGAGACAAAACTGAGAACTCCTTTACTTTGTCAAGTTTCAAAGAACTACTACAAACCGTGTTAGATTTAGAGTTCCAAATTCATCTATCTATACAGCAGACAACAGAGTGAAACCTAAAAATAAAAACTGCTACTGTAAATGAACGCTTCAACCTAGAAGAACAAAATTTGGTGAGCCAAGTGGGATTTGTGTACTGATCATTACCACCAAGTATCATCAACATTGGGTGAAAAAATATATGCTGGTAATTCGGAAACTCGTTATTTCTTAGAAGCTTGGCAACCCCTCTCAATGAAAGTGCTTTTCCACAGTCAGTGCCTAGGAATACATGAAGAGGAAACAAAACATGGAGACGAAACTGAGAACTACTTTATTTTGTCAAGTTTCAAAGAGCTATGACAAACCATGTTGGATTTAGAGTTCCAAATTCATCTATCTATATAGGAGAACAGAGGGAAACCTAAAAATAAAAACTGCTACTGTAAACGAACGCTTCAACCTAGAACAACAAAATTTGGCGAACCAAGTGGGATTTGTATACTGATCATTACCACCAAGTATCATCAAGATTCGGTGAAAAAATATTTGTGGGTATTTCGGATACTCGTTGTTTTATAGAAGCTTGGCAACCGCTCTCAATGAATGTGCTATTCCACAGTCTCTGCCTAGGGCTACTTGAAGGGGAAACAAACCATAGAGACAAAACTGAGAACTACTTTATTTTGCCAAGTTTCAAAGAGCTACTGCAAACCATGTTGGATTTAGAGTTCCAAATTCATCTGTCTATATATCAGAGAACAGAGTGAAACCTAAATATAAAAACTGCAACTGAGGACGAACGCTTCAACCTAGAAGAACAAAATTTGGTGAGCCAAGTGGCATTTGTGAACCGATCATTACCACCACGTATCATCAACCTTGGTGAAAAAATATTTGTTGGTATTTCGGAAACTCACAATTTCTTGGAAGCTTGGCAACCCGTTTCAATGAAAGTGCTTTTCCACAGTCTCTTCTTAGGGCTACATGAAGCAGACACAAATCACAGAGACAAAACTGAGAACTCCTTTACTTTGTCTAGTTTCAAAGAGCTACTACAAACCATATTGGATTCAGAGTTCCAATTTCATCTATCTATATAGGAGAGAACAGAGTGAAACCTAAATATAAAAACTGCTACTGTAGACGAATGCTTCAACCTAGAAGAACTAAATTTGGTGAGCCAAGTGGGATTTGTGTACTGATCATTACCACCAAGTGTCATCAAGATTGCGTGAAAAAATACTTGCTGGTATTTCGGAAACTCGTAATTTCTTAGAAGCATGGCAACCCCACTCAATGAAATTGCTTTTCCACAGTCTGTTCCGAGGGGTACCTGAAGAGGAAAAAACCATAGAGACAAAACTGAGAACTCATTTATTTTGACCAGTTTCAAAGAGCTACTACAAACCCTGTTGGATTTAGAGTTCCAAATTCATCTATCCCTATAGGAGAGATCAGAGTGAAACCTAAATACAAAATCTGCTACTAAGACGAACGCGTCAACCTAGAAGAACCAAACATGGTGAGCCAAGTGGGATTTGTGTACCGATCTTCACCACCAAGTATCATCAAGATTGGGTGAGAAAATATTTGCTGGTAATTCGGAAACTCGTTATTTCTTAGAAGCTTGGCAACCCCTCTCAATGAAAGTGCTTTTCCACAGTCTCTGCTTAGGGTTACTTGAAGCGGAAACAAAGAATAGAGACAAAACTGAGAACTCATTTATTTTGTCAAGTTTCAAAGACCTACTACAAACCATGTTGGATTTAGAGTTCCAAATTCATCTATCTATATAGGAGAGAACAGAGTGAACCCTAAAAATAAAAACTGCTACTGTAAACAAACGCTTCAACTTAGAAGAACAAAATTTGGTGAGCCAAGTGGGATTTGTGGACTTGTCATTACCACAACGTATCATCAAGATTGGGTGAAAAAATATTTGCTGGTATTTCGGAAACTCGTAATTTCTTGGAAGCTTGGCAACCCCTCTCAATGAAAGTGCTTTTCCACAGTCTCTGCTTAGGGCTACTTGAAGCGGAAACAAATCATAGAGACAAAACTGAGAACTCGTTTATTTTTTGAAGTTTCAAACAGCTACTACAAACCATATTGGATTTTGAGTTCCAGATTCATCTGTCTATAAAGGGGAGAACAGAATGAAACCTAAATATAAAAACTGCTACTGTGAACGAACGCTTCAACCTAGAAGAACAAAATTTGGTGAGCCAAGTGGGATTTGTGTACTGATCATTACCACCAAGTATCATCAAGATTCGGTGAAAAAATATTTGTGGGTATTTCGGATACTCGTTGTTTTATAGAAGCTTGGCAACCGCTCTCAATGAAAGTGCTTTTCCACAGTCTCTGCCTAGGGCTACTTGAAGAGGAAACAAACCATAGAGACAAAACTGAGAACTACTTTATTTTGCCAAGTTTCAAAGAGCTACTGCAAACCATGTTGGATTTAGAGTTCCAAATTCATCTGTCTACAAAGGAGAGATCAGAGTGAAACCTACATATAAAAACTGCTACTGTAAACGAACGCTTCATCCTACAAGAACAAAATTTGGTGAGCCAAGTGGGATTTGTGTACTGATCATTACCACCAAGTATCATCAACATTGGGTGAAAAAATATTTGCTGGTATTTCGGAAACTCGTAATTTCTTGAAAGCTTGGCATTCCCTCTCAATGAAAGTGCTTTTCCACCGTTTGTGTCTAGGGCTACTTGAAGAGGAAACAAACCATAGAGACAAAACTGAGAACTCCTTTATTTTGTAAAGTTTCAAAAAGCTACTACAAACCATGTTGGATTTAGTCTTCCAAATTCATCTATCTATATAGCAGAGAACAGAGTGAAACCTAAATGTAAAAACTGCAACTCTAGACGAACGCTTCAACCTAGAAGAACAAAATTTGGTGAGCCAAGTGGGATTTGTGTACCAATCATTACCACCACGTATCATCAACCTTGGGTGAAAAAATATTTGTTGGTATTTCGGAAACTCACAATTTCTTGGAAGCTTGGCAACCCGTTTCAATGAAAGTGCTTTTCCACAGTCTCTGCTTAGTGCTACATGAAGAAGACACAAATCATAGAGACAAAACTGAGAACTCCTTTACTTTGTCAAGTTTCAAAGAGCTACTACAAACCATATTGGATTTAGTCTTCCAAATTCATCTATCTATATAGCAGAGAACAGAGTGAAACCTAAATGTAAAAACTGCAACTCTAGACGAACGCTTCAACCTAGAAGAACAAAATTTGGTGAGCCAAGTGGGATTTGTGTACCAATCATTACCACCACGTATCATCAACATTGGGTGAAAAAATATTTGCTGGTATTTCGGAAACTCGTTATTTCTTAGAAGCTTGGCAACGCCTCTCAATGAAAGTGCTTTTCCACAGTCAGTGCCTAGGACTACTTGAAGAGGAAACAAAATATGGAGACAAAACTGAGAACTCCTTTTTTGTCAAGTTCCAAAGAGCTACTACAAACCATGTTGGATTTAGAGTTCCAAATTCTTCTATCTATGTAGGAGAGAACAGAGTGAAACCTAAATATAAAAATTGCTACTGTAGACGAACGCTTCAACCTAGAAGAACAAAATTTGGTGAGCCCAGTCGGATATGTGTACTGATCATTACCACCAAGTATCATCAAGTTTCGGTGAAAAAATATTTGATGGTATTTCGGAAACTCGTTATTTCTTGGAAGCTTGGCAACTCCTCTCAATGAAAGTGCTTTTCCACAGTCTGTGCCTAGGATTACTTGAAGAGGAAACAAAACATAGAGACAAAAGAGAGAACTACTTTATTTTGTCAAGTTTCAAAGAGCTACTGCAAACCATGTTGGATTTAGAGTTCCAAATTCATCTATCTATATAGCAGAGAGCAGAGTAAAACCTAAATATAAAAACTGCCACTGTAAACGAACGCTTCAACCTAGCAGAACAAAATTTGGTGAGCCAAGTGGGATTTGTGTACCGATCAATACCACGAAGTATCATGAATATTGGGTGAATAAAAATTTGCTAGTTTTTCGGAAACTCGTTATTTCTTAGAAATTTGGCAACCCCTCTCAATGAAAGTGCTTTTCCACCGTCGGTGCCTAGGGCTACTTGAAGAGGAAACAAACCATAGATACAAAACTGAGAAGTCCTTTATTTTTTCAAGTTTCAAAGAGCTACTGCAAACCATGTTGGATTTAGAGTTCCAAATTCATCTATCTATATAGGAGAGAACAGAGGGAAACCTAAATACAAAAACTGCTACAGTAGACGAAAGCTTCAACATAGAAGAACAAAATTTGGTGAGCCAAGTGGGATTTGTGTACTGATCATTACCAAGAAGTATCATCAAGATTCGGTTAAAAAATATTTGCTGGTATTTCGGAAACTCGTTATTTCTTAGAAGCTTGGCAACCCCTCTCAATGAAAGTGCTGTTCCACAGTCAGTGCCTAGGAGTACTTGAAGAGGAAACAAAACATGGAGACAAAACTGAGAACTACTTTATTTTGTCAAGTTTCAAAGAGCTACTACAAACCATGTTGAATTTAGAGTTCCAAATTCATCTATCTATATAGCAGAGAACAGAGTGAAACCTAAATATAAAAACTGTTACTGTAGACGAACGCTTCAACCTAGAAGAACAAAATTTGGTGAGCCAAGTGGGATTTGTGTACCGATCATTACCACCATGTATCATCAACCTTGGGTGAAAAAATATTTGTTGGTATTTCGGAAACTCATAATTTCTTGGAATCTTGGCAACCCCTTTCAATGAAAGTGCTGTTCCACAGTCTCTGCTTAGGGCTACATGAAGCAGAAACAAATCATAGAGACAAAACTGAGAACTCCTTTACTTTGTCAAGTTTCAAAGAACTACTACAAACCGTGTTAGATTTAGAGTTCCAAATTCATCTATCTATACAGCAGACAACAGAGTGAAACCTAAAAATAAAAACTGCTACTGTAAATGAACGCTTCAACCTAGAAGAACAAAATTTGGTGAGCCAAGTGGGATTTGTGTACTGATCATTACCACCAAGTATCATCAACATTGGGTGAAAAAATATATGCTGGTAATTCGGAAACTCGTTATTTCTTAGAAGCTTGGCAACCCCTCTCAATGAAAGTGCTTTTCCACAGTCAGTGCCTAGGAATACATGAAGAGGAAACAAAACATGGAGACGAAACTGAGAACTACTTTATTTTGTCAAGTTTCAAAGAGCTATGACAAACCATGTTGGATTTAGAGTTCCAAATTCATCTATCTATATAGGAGAAGAGAGGGAAACCTAAAAATAAAAACTGCTACTGTAAACGAACGCTTCAACCTAGAACAACAAAATTTGGCGAACCAAGTGGGATTTGTATACTGATCATTACCACCAAGTATCATCAAGATTCGGTGAAAAAATATTTGTGGGTATTTCGGATACTCGTTGTTTTATAGAAGCTTGGCAACCGCTCTCAATGAATGTGCTATTCCACAGTCTCTGCCTAGGGCTACTTGAAGGGGAAACAAACCATAGAGACAAAACTGAGAACTACTTTATTTTGCCAAGTTTCAAAGAGCTACTGCAAACCATGTTGGATTTAGAGTTCCAAATTCATCTGTCTATATATCAGAGAACAGAGTGAAACCTAAATATAAAAACTGCAACTGAGGACGAACGCTTCAACCTAGAAGAACAAAATTTGGTGAGCCAAGTGGCATTTGTGAACCGATCATTACCACCACGTATCATCAACCTTGGTGAAAAAATATTTGTTGGTATTTCGGAAACTCACAATTTCTTGGAAGCTTGGCAACCCGTTTCAATGAAAGTGCTTTTCCACAGTCTCTTCTTAGGGCTACATGAAGCAGACACAAATCACAGAGACAAAACTGAGAACTCCTTTACTTTGTCTAGTTTCAAAGAGCTACTACAAACCATATTGGATTCAGAGTTCCAATTTCATCTATCTATATAGGAGAGAACAGAGTGAAACCTAAATATAAAAACTGCTACTGTAGACGAATGCTTCAACCTAGAAGAACTAAATTTGGTGAGCCAAGTGGGATTTGTGTACTGATCATTACCACCAAGTGTCATCAAGATTGCGTGAAAAAATACTTGCTGGTATTTCGGAAACTCGTAATTTCTTAGAAGCATGGCAACCCCACTCAATGAAATTGCTTTTCCACAGTCTGTTCCGAGGGGTACCTGAAGAGGAAAAAACCATAGAGACAAAACTGAGAACTCATTTATTTTGACCAGTTTCAAAGAGCTACTACAAACCCTGTTGGATTTAGAGTTCCAAATTCATCTATCCCTATAGGAGAGATCAGAGTGAAACCTAAATACAAAATCTGCTACTAAGACGAACGCGTCAACCTAGAAGAACCAAACTTGGTGAGCCAAGTGGGATTTGTGTACCGATCTTCACCACCAAGTATCATCAAGATTGGGTGAGAAAATATTTGCTGGTAATTCGGAAACTCGTTATTTCTTAGAAGCTTGGCAACCCCTCTCAATGAAAGTGCTTTTCCACAGTCTCTGCTTAGGGTTACTTGAAGCGGAAACAAAGAATAGAGACAAAACTGAGAACTCATTTATTTTGTCAAGTTTCAAAGACCTACTACAAACCATGTTGGATTTAGAGTTCCAAATTCATCTATCTATATAGGAGAGAACAGAGTGAACCCTAAAAATAAAAACTGCTACTGTAAACAAACGCTTCAACTTAGAAGAACAAAATTTGGTGAGCCAAGTGGGATTTGTGGACTTGTCATTACCACAACGTATCATCAAGATTGGGTGAAAAAATATTTGCTGGTATTTCGGAAACTCGTAATTTCTTGGAAGCTTGGCAATCCCTCTCAATGAAAGTGCTTTTCCACCGTCTGTGCCTACTGCTACTTGAAGAGGAAACAAACCATAGAGATAAAACTGAGAACTCCTTTATTTTGTAAAGTTTCAAGGAGCCACTACAAACCATGTTGGATTTAGAGTTAAAATTCATCTATCTATATAGTAGAGAACAGAGTGAAACCTAAACATAAAAACTGCTACTGTAGACGAATGCTTCAACCTAGAAGAACAAAATTTGGTGAGCCAAGCGGGATTTGTGTAGTGATCATTACCAACAAGTGTCATCAATATTGCGTGAAAAAATATTTGCTGGTATTTCGGAAACTCGTTATTTCTTAGAAGCTTGGCAACCCCTCTCAATAAAACTGCTTTTCCACAGTCTGTGCCAGGCCTACTTGAAGAGGAAACAAACCATAGACACAAAACTGAGAACTCCTTTATTTTGTCAACTTTCAAATAGCTACTACAAACCATGTTGTATTTAGAGTTCCATATTAATCTATCTATATAGGAGAGAACAGAGTAAAACCTAAAAATAAAAACTGCTACTGTAGACGAATGCTTCAACCTAGAAGAACAGAATTTAGTGAGCCAAGTGGGATTTGTGTACTTGTCCTTACCAACAAGTATCATCAAGATTGGTTGAAAAAATATTTGCAGTTATTTCGGAAAGTGGTAATTTCTTGGTAGCTTGGCAACCCCTCTCAATGAAAGTCCTTTTCCACCGTCTGTGCCTACGGCTACTTGAAGAGAAACAAACCGTAGAGACAAAACTGAGAACTCCTTTATTTTGTCAAGTTTCAAAGAGCCACTACAAACCATGTTGGATTTAGAGTTCCAAATTCATCTATCTATATACGAGAGAACAGAGTGAAACCTAAACATAAAAAATGCTACTGTAGAAGAACGCTTCAACATAGAAGAACAAAATTTAGTGAGCCAAGTGGGATTTGTGTACTGATCATTACCACCAAGTATCATCAAGATTGGGTGAGAAAATAGTTGCTGGTATTTCGGAAACTCGTAATTTCTTGGAAGCTTTGAAACCCCTCTCAATGAAAGTGCTTTTCCACAGTCACTGCTTAGGGCTACTTGAAGCGGAAACAAATCATAGAGACAAAACTGAGAACTCCTTTATTTTGTCAAGTTTCAAGGAGCTACTGCAAACCATGTTGGATTTAGAGTTCCAAATTCATCTATCTCTACAGGAGAGAACAGAGTGAAACCTAAATACAAAAACTGCTAGTGTAAACAAACGCTTCAACTTAGAAGAACAAAATTTGGTGAGCCAAGTGGGATTTGTGGACTTGTCATTACCACCACGTATCATCAAGATTGGGTGAAAAAATATTTGCTGGTATTTCGGAAACTCATTATTTCTTAGAAGCTTGGCCACCCCTCTCAATGAAAGTGCTTTTCCACAGTCTGTGCCTAGGGCTACTTGAAGAGGAAACAAACCATAGAGACAAAACTGAGAACTCCTTTATTTTGTCAAGTTTCAAAGAGCCACTACAAACCATGTTGGATTTAGAGTCCAAATTCATCTATCTATATAGCAGAGAACAGAGTAAAACCTAAAATTAAAAACTGCTACTGTAGACGAATGCTTCAACATAGAAGAACAGAATTTGGTGAGCCAAGTGGGATTTCTGTACTTGTCCTTACCACCAAGTATCATCAAGATTGGGCTGAGAAAATATTTGCTGGTATTTCGGAAACTCGTTATTTCTTGGAAGCTTGGCAACCCCTCTCAATGAAAATGCGTTTCCACCGTCGGTTCCTAGGGCTACTTGAAAAGGAAACAAACCATAGAGACAAAACAGAGAACTCCTTTATTTTGTCAAGTTGCAAAGAGCCACTACAAATCAGGTTGGATTTAGAGTTCCAAATTCATCTATCTATATAGCAGAGAACCGAGTGAAACCTAAACATAAAAACTGCTACTGTAGACGGACGCTTCAACCTAGCAGAACAAAATATGGTGAGCCAAATGGGATTTGTGTACTGATCATTACCACCAAGTATCATCAAGATTGGGTGAAAAAATATTTGCTGTTATTTCGAAAACTCGTTATTTCTTAGAAGCTTGGCAAACCCTCTCAATGAAAGTGCTTTTCCACAGTCTCTGCTTAGGGCTACTTGAAGCGAAAACAAATCATAGAGACAAAACTGAGAACTCCTTTATTTTGTCAAGTTTCAAAGAGCTACTACAAACCATGTTGGATTTAGAGTTCCAAATTCATCTATCTATATAGCAGAGAACAGAGTGAAACCTAAATATAAAAACTGCTACTGTAGACGAACGCTTCAACCTAGAAGAACAAAATTTGGTGAGCCAAGTGGGATTTGTGTAACAATCATTACCACCAGGTATCATCAACATTGGGTGACAAAATATTTGCTGGTATTTCGGAAAGTCGTAATTTCTTTAAAATTTGGCAACCCCTCTCAATGAAAATGCTTTTCCATCAGTCTCTGCTTAGGGTTACTTCAAGCGGAAACAAATCATAGGGAGAAAACTGAGAACTCCTTTATTTTGTCATGTTTCAAAGAGCTACTACAAACCATATTGGATTTAGTATTCCAAATTCATCTGTCTATATAGGAGAGAACAGAGTGAAACCTAAATATAAAAACTGCTACTGTAGACGAACGCTTCAACCTAGAAGAACAAAATTTGGTGACCCAAGTGGGATTTGTGTACTGATCATGACCACCAAGTATCATCAACATTGGGTGAAAAAATATTTGCTGGTTTTTCGGATACTCGTTATTTCTTAGAAGCTTGGCAACCCCTCTCAATGAAAGTGCTTTTCCACCGTCAGTGCCTAGGGCTAATTGAAGAGGAAACAAAATATGGGGACTAAACAGAGAACTCCTTTCTTTTTTCAACTTTCAAAGAACTACTACAAACCCTGTTGGATTTAGAGTTCCAAATTCATCTCTCTATATAGCAGAGAACAGAGTGAAACCTAAATATAAACTGCTACTCTAGACGAACGCTTCAACCTAGAAGAACAAAATTTGGTGAGCCAAGTGAGATTTGTGTACCGATCGTTACCACCACGTATCATCAACCTTGGGTGAAAAAATACTTGCTGGTATTTCGGAAACTCGTTATTTCTTAGAAGCTTGGCAACCCCTCTCAATGAAAGTGCTTTTCCATCGTCGGTGCCTAGGGCTAAGTGAAGAGGAAACAAACCATAGAGACAAAACTGAGAACTCCTTTCTTTTGTCAAGTTTCAAAGAGCTACTACAAACCATGTTGGATTTAGAGTTCCAAATTCATCTATCTATATAGCAGAGAACAGAGTGAAACCTAAATATAAAAACTGCTACTGTATATGAACAATTCAACCTAGAAGAACAAAATTTGGTGAGCAAAGTGGGATTTGTGTACTGATCATTACCAGCAAGTATCATCAAGATTGCGTGAGAAAATATTTGCTGGTATTTTGGAAACTTATTATTTCTTAGAAGCATGACAACCCCACTCAATGAAAGTGCTTTTCCACAGTCTGTTCCTAGGGGTACATGAAGAGGAAACAACCCATAGAGACAAAACTGAGAACTCCTTTATTTTGTCAAGTTTCAAAGAGCTACTACAAACCATGTTGGATTTAGAGTTCCAAATTCATCTATCTATATAGGAGAGAACAGAGCAAAACCTAAAAATAAAAATTGCTACTGTAGACGAATGCTTCAACCTAGAAGAACAAAATTTGGTGAGCCAAGAGGGATTTGTGTACTTGTCCTTACCACCACGTATCACCAACATTGGGTGAAAAAATGTTTGCTGGTATTTCGGAAACTCGTAATTTTTGGAAGCTTGGCAACCCCTTTCAATGAAAGTGCGTTTCCACAGTCTCTGCTTAGAGAAACATGAAGCGGAAACAAATCATAGAGACAAAACTGAGAACTCCTTTACTTTGTCACGTTTCAAAGAGCTACTAGAAACCATATTGTATTTAGAATTCCAAATTCATCTATCTATATAGGAGAGACAGAGTGAAACCTAAATATTAAAACTGCTAATGAAGACGAAAGCTTCAACCTAGAAGAACAAAATTTGGTGAGCCAAGCGAGATTTGTGTAGTGATCATTACCAACAAGTGTCATCAAGATTGCGTGAAAAAATAATTGCTGGTATTTCGGAAACTCGTTATTTCTTAGAAGCTTGGCAACCCTTCTCAATGAAAGTGCTTTTCCACCGTCTGTGCCTTGGGCTACTTGAAGAGGAAACAAACCATAGGGAAAAAACTGAGAACTCCTTTATTTTGTCATGTTTCAAAGAGCTACTACAAACCATGTTGGATTTAGAGTTCCAAATTCATCTATCTATATCGCAGAGAACAGAGTGAAACCTAAATATAAAAACTGCTACTGTAGACGAACGCTTCAACCTAGAAGAACAAAATTTGGTGAGCCAAGTGGGATTTGTGTACTGATCATGACCACCACGTATCATCAACATTGGGTGAAAAAATATTCGCTGGTATTTCGGACACTCGTTATTTCTTAGAAGCTTGGCAACCCCTCTCAATGAAAGTGCTTTTCCACCGTCGGTGCCTAGGGCTAATTGAAGAGGAAACAAACCATAGAGACAAAACAGAGAACTACTTTCTTTTGTCAAGATTCAAACAGCTACTACAAACCATGTTGGATTCAGAGTTCCAAATTCATCTATCTCTATACGAGAGAACAGAGTGATACCTAAATATAAAAACTGCTGCTTAGACGAACGCTTCAACCTAGTAGAGCAAAATTTGGTGAGCCAAGTGGGATTTGTGAACCGATCATTACCACCTAGTATCATCAAGATTGGGTGAAAAAGTATATGCTGGTATTTCGGAAACTCGTAATTTCTTGGAAGCTTGGCAACCCTCTCAATGAAAGTGCTTTTCCACAGTCTGTACCTAGGACAAATTGAAGAGGAAACAAAACATAGAGACAAAACTGAGAACTCCTTTATTTTGTCAAGTTTCAAAGAGCTACTACAAACCATGTTGGATTTAGAGTTTCAAGTTCATCTATCTATATAGGAGAGAACAGAGTGATACCTAAATATAAAAACTGCTGCTTAGACGAACGCTTCAACCTAGTAGAGCAAAATTTGGTGAGTCAAGTGGGATTTGTGTACCGATCATTACCACCAAGTATCACCAAGATTGGGTGAAAAAATATTTGCTGGTATTTCGGAAACTGGTAATTTCTTGGAAGCTTGGCAACCCCTCTCAATGAAAGTGCTTTTCCACCGTCTGTGCCGTCGCTACTTGAAGAGGAAACAAACCATAAAGAAAAAACTGAGAACTCCTTTATTTTCTCAAGTTTCAAAGAGCCACTACAAACCATGTTGGAGTTAAAGTTCCAAATTCATCAATCTATATACAAGAGAAGAGAGTGAAACCTATACATAAAAACTGCTACTGTGGAAGACCGCTTCAACCTAGAAGAACAAAATTTGGTGAGCCTAGTGTAATTTGTGTACTGATCACTACCACCAAGTATCATCAAGATTGGGAGAAAAAAACATTTGCTGGTATTTCGGAAATTCGTAATTTCTTGGAAGCTTGGCAACCCTCTCAATGAAAGTGCTTTTCCACAGTCTGTGCCTAGGACTACTTGAAGAGGAAACAAACGATAGAGACAAAACTGAGAACTCCTTCATTTTGTCAAGTTTCAAAGAGCTACTACAAACCATGTTGGATTTAGAATTCCAAATTCATCTATCTGTATAGGAGAGATCAGAGTGAAACCTAAAAATAAAAAATGCTACTGTAGACGAACGCTTCAACCTAGAAGAACGAGATTTGGTGAGTCAAGTGGGATTTGTGTACTTGTCATTACCACCCCGCATCATCAAGATTGGGTGGAAAAATATTTGCTGGTATTTCGGAAACTCGTTATTTCTTAGAATCTTGGCAACCCCTCTCAATGAAAGTGCTGTTCCACAGTCTGTGCCTAGGACTACTTGAAGAGGAAACAAAACATAGAGACAAAACTGAGAACTCCTTCATTTTGTCAAGTTTCAAAGAGCTACTACAAACCATGTTGGATTTAGAATTCCAAATTCATCTATCTGTATAGGAGAGAACAGAGGAAAACCTAAAAATAAAAACTGCTACTGTAGACGAAAGCTTCAACCTAGAAGAACGAGATTTGGTGACTCAAGTGGGATTTGTGTGCTTGTCATTACCACCACGAATCATCAAGATTGGGTGAAAAAATATTTGCTGGTATTTCAGAAACTCATTATTTCTTAGAATCTTGGCAACCCCTCTCAATGAAAGTGCTTCTCAACAGTCTGTGCGTAGGGCTACATGAAGGAAAAACAAACCATAGAGACAATACTGAGAACTCCTTTATTTTGTCAAGTTTCAAAGAACCACTACAAACAATGTTGGATTTAGAGTTCCGAATTCATCTATCTATATAGCAGAGAACAGAGTGAAACCTAAACATAAAAACTGCTACTGTAGACGAACGTTTCAACCTAGAAGAACAAAATTTGGCGAGCCAACTGGGATTTGTGTACTGATTATTACCACCAAGTATCATCAACACTGGGTGATAAAAATATTTGCTGGTATTTCGGAAACTCGTAATTTCTTGAAAGCTTGGCAACCCCTCTCAATGACAGTGCTTTGCCACAGTCACTACTTAGGGCTAATTGAAGCAGAAACAAACCATAGAGACAAAACTGAGAACTCCTTAATTTTCTCAAGTTTCAAAGAGCTGTTACAAACCATGTTGGATTTAGAGTTCCAAATTCATCTATCTATATAGGAGAGTACAGAATGAAACCTAAATATAAAAACTGCTACTGTAGACGAACGCTTCAACATAGAATAACCAAATTTGGTGAGCCAAGTGGGATTTGTGGACTTGTGATTACCACCATGTATCATCAAGATTGGGTAAAAAAATATTTGCTGGTATTTTGGCAACTCGTTATTTCTTAGAATATTGGCATCCCCTCTCAAAGAAATTGCTTTTCCACAGTCTGTGCCTAGGACTACTTGAAGAGGAAACAAAACATAGAGACAAAACGGAGAACTACTTTATTTTGTCAAGTTTCAAAGAGCTACTGCAAACCATGTTGGATTTAGAGTTCCAAATTCATCTATCTATATAGGAGAGAACAGATGGAAACCCAAATATAAAAACTGCTACAGTATACGAACCCTTCAACAGAGAAGAACAAAATTTGGTGAGCCAAGTGGGATTTGTGTACTGATCAATACCACCAACTATCATCAACATTGGGTTAAAAATTATTTGCTGTTATTTCGGAAACTCGTTATTTCTTAGAAGCTTCCAACCCCTCTCAATAAAAGTGCTTTTCCTCCGTTTGTGCCTAGGGGTATTTGAAGATGAAACAAACCATAGAGACAAACCTGAGAACTCCTTTATGTTGTCAAGTTTCAAAGAGCTACTACAGAGCATGTTGGATTTAGAGTTCCAAATTCATCTATCTATATAGCAGAGAACAGAGTGAAACCTAAATATAAAAACTGCTACTGTAGACGAACGGTTAACCTAGTAGAACAAAATTTGGTGAGCCAATTGGGATTTGTGTCCCGATCAATACCACCAATTATCATGAATTTTGGGTGAAAAAATATTTGCTGGTATTTCGGAAAATCGTAATTTCTTGGAAGCTTGGCAACCATTCTCAATGAAAGTGCTTTTCCACAGTCTATGATTAGGGCTACTTGAAGCGGAAACAAATCATAGAGACAAAACGGAGAACTCCTTTATTTTGTCAAGTTTCAAAGAGCTACTACAAACCATATTGGATTTAGAGTTCCAATTTCATCTGTCTATGTAGGAGAGAACAGAGTGAAACCTAAATATAAAAACTGCTACTGTAGACGAACGCTTAAACCTAGAAGAACAAAATATGTTGAGCCAAGTGGGATTTGTGTACTTGTCATTACCACCACGTATCATCAAGATTGGGTGAGAAAATATTTGCTGGTATTTCGGAAAATCGTAATTTCTTGGAAGCTTTGCAATGCCTTTCAATGAAAGTGCTTTTCCACAGTCTCTGCTTAGGGCTTCTTGAAGAGGAAAAAAACCATACAGACAAAACTGAGAACTTCTTTATTTTGTCAAGTTTCAAAGAGCTACTACAAACCATGTTGGATTTAGAGTTCCAAATTCATCTATCTATATAGGAGAGAACAGAGGGAAACCTAAATGTAAAAACTGCTACTGTAGACGAACGCTTCAACGTAGAAGAACAAAATATGGTGAGCCAAGTGGGATTTGTGTACTGATCATTACCACCAAGTATCATCAACATTGGGAGAAAAAATATTTCCTGGTATTTCGGAAATTCGTAATTTCTTAGAAGCTTGGCAACCCCTCTCAATGAAAGTGCTTTTCCACCGTCTGTGCCTAGGGCTACTTGAAGGAAAAACAAACCATAGAGACAAAACTAGGAACACCTTTATTTTGTCAAGTTTCAAAGAGCTACTACAAACCATGTTGGATTTAGAGTTCCAAATTCATCTATCTATATAGGAGAGAACAGAGTGAAACCTAAATATAAAAACTGTGACTGTAAACGAACGCTTCCACCTAGAAGAACAAAATTTGGTGAGCAAAGTGGGATTTGTGGACTTGTCCTTACCACCACGTATCATCAAGATTGGGTGAAAAAATATTTGCTGCTATTTCGGAAACTCGCATTTTCTTGGAAGCTTGGGAACCCCCATCAATGAAAGTGCTCTTCCACAGTCTCTACTTAGGGTTACTTGAATCGGAATCAAATCATTGAGACAAAACTGAAAACTCCTTTATTTTGTCAAGTTTCAAAGAGCCACTACAAACCATGTAGGTTTTAGAGTTCCAAATTCATCTTTCTATATATGAGAGAACAGAGTGAAACATAAATATAAAAATTGCTACTGAAGACGAACGCTTCAAAGTAGAAGAACAAAATTTGGTGATCCAAGTGGGATTTGTGTGCAGATCATTACCACCAAGTATCATCGATATTGGGAGAAAAAATATTTGCTGGTATTTCGGAAACTCGTTATTTCTTAGAAGCTTGACAACCACTCTCAATGAAAGTTCTTTTCCACACTCTGTGCCTGGGGCTACTCTAAGAGGAAACAAACCTTAGAGACAAAACTGAGAACTCCTTTATTTTGTCAAGTTTCAAAGAGCTACTACAAACCATGTTGGATTTAGAGTTCCAAATTCATCTATCTATATAGCAGAGAACAGTGTGAAACCTAAATATAAAAACTGCTACTGTAGATGAATGCTTCAACCTAGAACAAAATTTGGTGAGCCAAGTAGGATTTGTGTACAGATCATTACCACCAAGTATCATCGACATTGTGTGAAAAAATATTTGCTGGTATTTCGGAAACTCGTTATTTCTTAGAAGCTTGACAACCCCTCTCTATGAAAGTGCTTTTCCACAGTCTGTGCCTAGGGCTACTTCAAGAGGAAACAAACCATAGAGACAAAACTGAGTACTCCTTTATTTTGTCAAGTTTCAAAGAGCTACTACAAACCATGTTGGATTTAGAGTTCCAAATTCATCTATCTATACAGGAGAGAACAGAGTGAAACCTTAAAATAAAAACTGCTACTGTAGACGAATGCTTCAACCTAGAACAAATTTTGGAGAGCCAAGTGGGATTTGTGTACTTGTCCTTACCACCAAGTATCATCAAGCTTGGGTGAAAAAACATTTGCTGGTATTTCGGAAACTCGTTATTTCTTAGAAGCTTGGTATCCCCTCTCAATGAAAGTGCTTTTCCACCGTCTATGCCTAGGGCTACTTGAAGAGGAAACAAACCATAGAGACAAAACTGAGAACTCCTTTATTTTGTCAACTTTCAAAGAGCTAATACAAACCATGTTGGATTTAGAGTTCCAAATTCATCTATCTATATAGCAGAGAGCAGAGTGAAACCTGAATATATAAACTGCTACTGTAGACGAACGCTTCAACCTTGCAGAACAAAATTTGGTGAGCCAAGTGGGATTTGTGTACTTGTCATTACCACCACGTATCATCAAGATTGGGTGAGAAAATATTTGCTGGTATTTCGGAAAATCGTAATTTCTTGGAAGCTTTGCAATGCCTTTCAATGAAAGTGCTTTTCCACAGTCTCTGCTTAGGGCTTCTTGAAGAGGAAAAAAACCATACAGACAAAACTGAGAACTTCTTTATTCTGTCAAGTTTCAAAGAGCTACTACAAACCATGTTAAATTTAGAGTTCCAAATTCATCTATCTATATAGGAGAGAACAGAGGGAAACCTAAATATAAAAACTGCTACTGTAGACGAATGCTTCAACCTAGAACAAAATTTGGTGAGCCAAGTGGGATTTGTGTACAGATCATTACCACCAAGTATCATCAACATTGGCTGAAAAAGTATTTGCTGGAATTTCGGAAACTCATTATTTATTAGAAGCTTGACAACCCCTCTCAATGAAAGTGCTTTTCCACAGTCTGTGCCTAGGGCTACTTGAAGAGGAAACAAACCATAGGGACAAAACTGAGAACTCCTTTATTTTGTCAACTTTCAAAGAGCTAGTACAAACCGCGTTTGATTTAGAGTTCCAAATTTATCTATCTATATAGCAGAGAACAGAGTGAAACCTAAATATATAAACTGCTACTGTAGACGAACGCTTCAACCTAGCAGAATAAAATTTGGTGAGCCAAGTGGGATTTGTGTACCGATCAATACCACCAAGTGTCATGAATATTGGGTGAAAAAAATATTTGCTTGTATTTCGGAAACTCGTAATTTCTTGGAAGCTTGTCAACACCTCTCAATGAAAGTGCTTTTCCACAGTCTCTGCTTAGGGCTACTTGAAGTGGAAACAAATCATAGAGACAAAACTGAGAACTCCTTGATTTTGTCAACTTTCAAAGAGCTATTACAAACCATATTGTATTTAGAGTTCCAAATTCATCTGTCTATATAGGAGAGAACAGAGTGAAACCTTAAAATAAAAACTGCTACTGTAGACGAGTGCTTCAACCTAGAACAAAATTTGGTGAGCCAAGTGGGATTTGTGTACTTGTCCTTACCACCAAGTATCATCAAGCTTGGGAGAAAAAATATTTGCTGGTATTTCGGAAACTCGTTATTTCTTAGAATATTGGCATCCCCTCTCAATGAAAGTGGTTTTCCACCTTCTGTGCCTAGGGCTACTTGAAGTGGAAACAAACCATAGAGATAAAACTGAGAAGTCCTTTATTTTGTCAACTATCAAAGAGCTACTACAAACCATGTTGGATTTAGAGTTCCAAATTCATCTATCTATATAGGAGAGAACAGAGTGAAACCTAAATATAAAAACTGCTACTGTAGACGAATGCTTCAACCTAGAACAAAATTTGGTGAGCCAAGTGGGATTTGCGTACAGACCATTACCACCAAGTATCATCGACATTGGGTGAAAAAATATTTGCTGGTATTTCGGAAACTCGTTATTTCTTAGAAACTTGACAACCCCTCTCAATGAAAGTGCTTTTCCACAGTCTGTGCCTAGGGCTACTTGAAGAGGAAACAAACCATAGAGACAAAACTGAGAACTCCTTTATTTTGTCAAGTTTTAAAGAGCTACTACAAACCATGTTGGATTTAGCGTTCCAAATTCATCTATCTATATAGGAGAGAACAGAATGAAACCTTAAAATAAAAACTGCTACTGTAGACGAATGCTTCAACCTAGAACAAAATTTGGAGAGCCAAGTGGGATTTGTGTACTTGTCCTTACCAACAAGTATCATCAAGGTTAGGTGAAAAAATATTTGCTGCTATTTTGGAAACTCGTTATTTCTTAGAAGCTTGGCATCCCCTCTCAATGAAAGTGCTTTTCCACCGTCTGTGCCTAGGGCTACTTGAAGAGGAAACAAACCATAGAGACAAAACTGAGAACTCCTTTATTTGGTCAACTTTCAAAGAGCTACTACAAACCATGTTGGATTTAGAGTTCCAAATTCATCTATCTATATAGCAGAGAACAGAGTGAAACCTAAATATATAAACTGTACTGTAGACGAACGCTTCAACCTAGCAGAACAAAATTTGGTGAGCCAAGTGGGATTTGTGTACCGATCAATACCACCAAGTTTCATGAATATTGGGTGAAAAAATATTTGCTGGTATTTCGGAAACTCGTAATTTCTTGGAAGCTTGGCAACCCCTCTCAATGAAAGTGCTTTTCCACAGTCTCTGCTTAGGGCTACTTGAAGTGGAAACAAATCATAGAGACAAAACTGAGAACTCCTTTATTTTGTCAAGTTTCAAAGAGCTATTACAAACCATATTGGATTTAGAGTTCCAAATTCATCTGTCTATATAGGAAAGAACCGAGTGAAAACTAAATATAAAACTGCCACTGTAGACGAACACTTAAACTTAGAAGAACAAAATATGTTGAGACAAGTGGGATTTGTGTACTTGTCATTACCACCACGTATCATCAAGATTGGGTGAGAAAATATTTGCTGGTATTTAGGAAAATCTTAATTTCTTGGAAGCTTTGCAATGCCTTTCAATGAAAGTGGTTTTCCACAGTCTCTGCTTACGGCTTCTTGAAGAGGAAAAAAACCATACAGACAAAACTGAGAACTTCTTTATTTTGTCAAGTTTCAAAGAGCTACTACAAACCATGTTAAATTTAGAGTTCCAAATTCATCTATCTATATAGGAGAGAACAGAGGGAAACCTAAATATAAAAACTGCGACTGTAAACGAACGCTTTAACGTAGAAGAACAAAATTTGGTGAGCCAAGTGGGATTTGTGTACTGATCATTACCACCAATATCATCAAGATTCGGTGAAAAAATATTTGTGGGTTTTTCGGGAACTCGTTATTTTATAGAAGCTTGGCAACCGCTCTCAATGAAAGTGCTTTTCCACAGTCTCTGCCTAGGGCTACTTGAAGAGGAAACAAACCATAGAGACAAAATTGAGAACTACTTTATTTTGCCAAGTTTCAAAGAGCTACTGCAAAAAATGTTGGATTGAGAGTTCCAAATTCATCTGTCTATATAGGAGAGAACAGAGTGAAACCTACATATAAAAACTGCTACTGTAAACGAACGCTTCAACCTAGAAGAACAAAATTTGGTGAGCCAAGTGGGATTTGTGTACTGATCATTACCACCATGTATCATCAAGATTCGGTGAAAAAATATTTGCTGGTATTTCGGAAACTCGTTATTTCTTAGAAGCTTGGCAACCGCTCTCAATGAAAGTGCTTTTCCACAGTCTGTGCCTAGGACTACTTGAAGAGGAAACAAAACATAGAGACAAAACTGAGAACTACGTTATTTTGTCAAGTTTCAAAGAGCTACTGCAAACCATGTTGGATTTAGAGTTCCAAAATCATCTATCTATATAGGAGAGAACAGAGGGAAACCTAAATATAAAAACTGGTACTGTAGACGAACGGTTAACCTAGCAGAACAAAATTTGGTGAGCCAATTAGGATTTGTGTACCGATCAATACCACCAAGTATCATGAATATTGGGTGAAAAAATATTTGCTGGTATTTCGGAAACTCGTAATTTCTTGGAAGCTTGGCAACCCCTCTCAATGAAAGTGCTTTTCCACAGTCTCTGCTTAGGGCTACTTGAAGTGGAAACAATTCATAGAGACAAAACTGAGAACTTCTTTATTTTGTCAAGTTTCAAAGAGCTACTACAAACCATGTTAAATTTAGAGTTCCAAATTCATCTATCTATATAGGAGAGAACAGAGGAAACCTAAATATAAAAACTGCTACTGTAGACGAACGCTTCAACATAGAAGAACAAAATTTGGTGATCCAAGTGCGATTTGTGTACTGATCATTACCACCAAGTATCATCAACATTGTGAGAAAAAATATTTACTGGTATTTCGGAAATTCGTAATTTCTTAGAAGCTTGGCAACCCCTCTCAATGAGAGTGCTTTTCCACCGTCTGTGCCTAGGGCTACTTGAAAAAAAAACAAACCATAAAGACAAAACTGAGAACTCCATTATTTTGTCAAGTTTCAAAGAGCTACTTCAAACCATGTTGGATTTAGAGTTCCAAATTCATCTATCTATATAGGAGAGAACAGAGGGAAACCTAAATATAAAAACTGCTACTGTAGACAAATGCTTCAACCTAGAACAAAATTTGTTGAGCCAAGTGGGATTTGTGTACAGATCATTACCACCAAGTATCATCGACATTGGGTGAAAAAGTATTTGCTTGTATTTCGGAAACTCATTATTTCTTAGAAGCTTGAAAACCCCTCTCAATGAAAGTGCTTTTCCACAGTCTGTGCCTAGGGCTACTTGAAGAAGAAACAAACCATAGAGACAAAACTGAGAACTCTTTTATTTTGTCAAGTCTCAAAGAGCTACTACATACCATGTTGGATTTAGAGTTCAAAATTCATCTATCTATATAGGAGAGAACAGAGTGAAACCTTAAAATAAAAACTGCTACTGTAGACGAATGCTTCAACCTAGAACAAAATTTGGTGAGCCAAGTGGGATTTGTTTACTTGTCCTTGCCACCAAGTATCATCAAGCTTGGGTGAAAAAATATTTGCTGGATTTCGGAAACTCGTTATTTCATAGAAGCTTGAAAACCCCTCTCAATGAAAGTGCTTTTCCACCGTCTGTGCCTAGGGCTACTTGAAGAGGAAACAAACCATAGAGACAAAACTAGGAACTCCTTTATTTTGTCAACTTTCAAAGAGCTACTACAAACCATGTTGGATTTAGAGTTCCAAATTCATCTATCTATATAGCAGAGAACAGAGTGAAACCTAAATATAAAAACTGCTACTGTAGACGAACGATTCAACCTAGCAGAACAAAATTTGGTGAGCCAAGTGTGATTTGTGTACCAATCAATACCACCAAGTATCATGAATATTGGGAGAAAAAATAGTTTGCTGGTATTTTGGAAATTCGAAATTTCATGGAAGCTTGGCAACCCCTCTCAATGAAAGTGCTTTTCCACAGTCTCTGCTTAGGGCTACTTGAAGCGGAAACAAACCATAGAGACAAAACTGAGAACTCCTTTATTTTGTCAAGTTTCAAAGAGCTACTACAAACCATGTTGGATTTAGAGTTCCAAATTCATCTATCTATATAGGAGAGAACAGAGGGAAACCTAAATATAAAAACTGTGACTGTAAACGAGCGCTTCAACCTAGAAGAACAAATTTGGTGAGCCAAGTGGGATTTGTGTACTTGTCATTACCACCACGTATCATTAAGATTGGGTGAGAAAATATTTGCTGGTATTTCGGAAATTCGTAATTTCTTGGAAGCTTTGCAATGCCTTTCAATGAAAGTGCTTTTCCACAGTCTCTGCTTAGGGCTTCTTGAAGAGGAAAAAAACCATACAGACAAAACTGAGAACTTCTTTAGTTTGTCAAGTTTCAAAGAGCTACTACAAATCATGTTGGATTTAGAGTTCCAAATTCATTTACCTATATAGGAGAGAACAGAGGGAAACCTAAATATAAAAACTGCTACAGTATACGAACGCTTCACCTAGAAGAACAAAATTTGGTGAGCCAAGTGGGATTTGTGTACTGATCAATACCACCAACTATCATCAACATTGGGTTAGAAATTATTTGCTGTTATTTCGGAAACTCCTTATTTCTTAGAAGCTTCCAACCCCTCTCAATAAAAGTGCTTTTCCTCCGTCTGTTCCTAGGGGTATTTGAAGATGAAACAAACCATAGAGACAAACCTGAGAACTCCTTTATGTTGTCAAGTTTCAAAGAGCTACTACAGAGCATGTTGGATTTAGAGTTCCAAATTCATCTATCTATATAGCAGAGAACAGAGTGAAACCTAAATATAAAAACTGCTACTGTAGACGAACGGTTAACCTAGTAGAACAAAATTTGGTGAGCCAATTGGGATTTGTGTCCCGATCAATACCACCAATTATCATGAATTTTGGGTGAAAAAATATTTGCTGGTATTTCGGAAAATCGTAATTTCTTGGGAGCTTGGCAACCATTCTCAATGCAAGTGCTTTTCCACAGTCTATGCTTAGGGCTACTTGAAGCGGAAACAAATCATAGAGACAAAACGGAGAACTCCTTTATTTTGTCAAGTTTCAAAGAGCTACTACAAACCATATTGGATTTAGAGTTCCAATTTCATCTGTCTATTTAGGAGAGAACAGAGTGAAACCTAAATATAAAAACTGCTACTGTAGACGAACGCTTAAACCTAGAAGAACAAAATATGTTGAGCCAAGTGGGATTTGTGTACTTGTCATTACCACCACGTATCATCAAGATTGGGTGAGAAAATATTTGCTGGTATTTCGGAAAATCGTAATTTCTTGGAAGCTTTGCAATGCCTTTCAATGAAAGTGCTTTTCCACAGTCTCAGCTTAGGGCTTTTTGAAGAGGAAAAAAACCATACAGACAAAACTGAGAACTTCTTTATTTTGTCAAGTTTCAAAGAGCTACTACAAACCATGTTGGATTTAGAGTTCCAAATTCATCTATCTATATAGGAGAGAACAGAGGGAAACCTAAATGTAAAAACTGCTACTGTAGACGAATGCTTCAACGTAGAAGAACAAAATATGGTGAGCCAAGTGGGATTTGTGTACTGATCATTACCACCAAGTATCATCAACATTGGGAGAAAAAATATTTGCTGGTATTTCGGAAATTCGTAATTTCTTAGAAGCTTGGCAACCCCTCTCAATGAAAGTGCTTTTCCACCGTCTGTGCCTAGGGCTACTTGAAGGAAAAACAAACCATAGAGACAAAACTGAGAACACCTTTATTTTGTCAAGTTTCAAACAGCTACTACAAACCATGTTGGATTTAGAGTTCCAAATTCATCTATCTATATAGGAGAGAACAGAGTGAAACCGAAATATAAAAACTGTGACTGTAAACGAACGCTTCCACCTAGAAGAACAAAATTTGGTGAGCAAAGTGGGATTTGTGGACTTGTCCGTACCACCACGTATCATCAAGATTGGGTGAAAAAATATTTGCTGCTATTTCGGAAACTCGCATTTTCTTGGAAGCTTGGGAACCCCCATCAATGAAAGTGCTCTTCCACAGTCTCTACTTAGGGTTACTTGAATCGGAATCAAATCATTGAGACAAAACTGAAAACTCCTTTATTTTGTCAAGTTTCAAAGAGCCACTACAAACCATGTAGGTTTTAGAGTTCCAAATTCATCTTTCTATATATGAGAGAACAGAGTGAAACATAAATATAAAAATTGCTACTGAACGAACGCTTCAAAGTAGAAGAACAAAATTTGGTGATCCAAGTGGGATTTGTGTGCAGATCATTACCACCAAGTATCATCGATATTGGGAGAAAAAATATTTGCTGGTATTTCGGAAACTCGTTATTTCTTAGAAGCTTGACAACCACTCTCAATGAAAGTTCTTTTCCACACTCTGTGCCTGGGGCTACTCTAAGAGGAAACAAACCTTAGAGACAAAACTGAGAACTCCTTTATTTTGTCAAGTTTCAAAGAGCTACTACAAACCATGTTGGATTTAGAGTTCCAAATTCATCTATCTATATAGCAGAGAACAGTGTGAAACCTAAATATAAAAACTGCTACTGTAGACGAATGCTTCAACCTAGAACAAAATTTGGTGAGCCAAGTAGGATTTGTGTACAGATCATTACCACCAAGTATCATCGACATTGTGTGAAAAAATATTTGCTGGTATTTCGGAAACTCGTTATTTCTTAGAAGCTTGACAACCCCTCTCTATGAAAGTGCTTTTCCACAGTCTGTGCCTAGGGCTACTTCAAGAGGAAACAAACCATAGAGACAAAACTGAGAACTCCTTTATTTTGTCAAGTTTCAAAGAGCTACTACAAACCATGTTGGATTTAGAGTTCCAAATTCATCTATCTATACAGGAGAGAACAGAGTGAAACCTTAAAATAAAAACTGCTACTGTAGACGAATGCTTCAACCTAGAACAAATTTTGGAGAGCCAAGTGGGATATGTGTACTTGTCCTTACCACCAAGTATCATCAAGCTTGGGTGAAAAAACATTTGCTGGTATTTCGGAAACTCGTTATTTCTTAGAAGCTTGGTATCCCATCTCAATGAAAGTGCTTTTCCACCGTCTATGCCTAGGGCTACTTGAAGAGGAAACAAACCATAGAGACAAAACTGAGAACTCCTTTTTTTGGTCAACTTTCAAAGAGCTAATACAAACCATGTTGGATTTAGAGTTCCAAATTCATCTATCTATATAGCAGAGAGCAGAGTGAAACCTGAATATATAAACTGCTACTGTAGACGAACGCTTCAACCTTGCAGAACAAAATTTGGTGAGCCAAGTGGGATTTGTGTACTTGAAATTACCACCACGTATCATCAAGATTGGGTGAGAAAATATTTGCTGGTATTTCGGAAAATCTTAATTTCTTGGAAGCTTTGCAATGCCTTTCAATGAAAGTGCTTTTCCACAGTCTCTGCTTAGGGCTTCTTGAAGAGGAAAAAAACCATACAGACAAAACTGAGAACTTCTTTATTCTGTCAAGTTTCAAAGAGCTACTACAAACCATGCTAAATTTAGAGTTCCAAATTCATCTATCTATATAGGAGAGAACAGAGGGAAACCTAAATATAAAAACTGCTACTGTAGACGAATGCTTCAACCTAGAACAAAATTTGGTGAGCCAAGTGGGATTTGTGTACAGATCATTACCACCAAGTATCATCGACATTGGCTGAAAAAGTATTTGCTGGTATTTCGGAAACTCATTATTTCTTAGAAGCTTGACAACCCCTCTCAATGAAAGTGCTTTTCCACAGTCTGTGCCTAGGGCTACTTGAAGAGGAAACAAACCATAGAGACGAAACTGAGAACTCCTTTATTTTGTCAACTTTCAAAGAGCTAGTACAAACCGCGTTTGATTTAGAGTTCCAAATTTATCTATCTATATAGCAGAGAACAGAGTGAAAACTAAATATATAAACTGCTACTGTAGACGAACGCTTCAACCTAGCAGAATAAAATTTGGTGAGCCAAGTGGGATTTGTGTACCAATCAATACCACCAAGTGTCATGAATATTGGGTGAAAAAAATATTTGCTTGTATTTCGGAAACTCGTAATTTCTTGGAAGCTTGTCAACACCTCTCAATGAAAGTGCTTTTCCACAGTCTCTGCTTAGGGCTACTTGAAGTGGAAACAAATCATAGAGACAAAACTGAGAACTCCTTGATTTTGTCAACTTTCAAAGAGCTATTACAAACCATATTGTATTTAGAGTTCCAAATTCATCTGTCTATATAGGAGAGAACAGAGTGAAACCTTAAAATAAAAACTGCTACTGTAGACGAGTGCTTCAACCTAGAACAAAATTTGGTGAGCCAAGTGGGATTTGTGTACTTGTCCTTACCACCAAGTATCATCAAACTTGGGAGAAAAAATATTTGCTGGTATTTCGGAAACTCGTTATTTCTTAGAATATTGGCATCCCCTCTCAAAGAAACTGCTTTTCCACAGTCTGTGCCTAGGACTACTTGAAGAGGAAACAAAACATAGAGACAAAACGGAGAACTACTTTATTTTGTCAAGTTTCAAAGAGCTACTGCAAACCATGTTGGATTTAGAGTTCCAAATTCATCTATCTATATAGGAGAGAACAGATGGAAACCCAAATATAAAAACTGCTACAGTATACGAACCCTTCAACAGAGAAGAACAAAATTTGGTGAGCCAAGTGGGATTTGTGTACTGATCAATACCACCAACTATCATCAACATTGGGTTAAAAATTATTTGCTGTTATTTCGGAAACTCGTTATTTCTTAGAAGCTTCCAACCCCTCTCAATAAAAGTGCTTTTCCTCCGTTTGTGCCTAGGGGTATTTGAAGATGAAACAAACCATAGAGACAAACCTGAGAACTCCTTTATGTTGTCAAGTTTCAAAGAGCTACTACAGAGCATGTTGGATTTAGAGTTCCAAATTCATCTATCTATATAGCAGAGAACAGAGTGAAACCTAAATATAAAAACTGCTACTGTAGACGAACGGTTAACCTAGTAGAACAAAATTTGGTGAGCCAATTGGGATTTGTGTCCCGATCAATACCACCAATTATCATGAATTTTGGGTGAAAAAATATTTGCTGGTATTTCGGAAAATCGTAATTTCTTGGAAGCTTGGCAACCATTCTCAATGAAAGTGCTTTTCCACAGTCTATGATTAGGGCTACTTGAAGCGGAAACAAATCATAGAGACAAAACGGAGAACTCCTTTATTTTGTCAAGTTTCAAAGAGCTACTACAAACCATATTGGATTTAGAGTTCCAATTTCATCTGTCTATGTAGGAGAGAACAGAGTGAAACCTAAATATAAAAACTGCTACTGTAGACGAACGCTTAAACCTAGAAGAACAAAATATGTTGAGCCAAGTGGGATTTGTGTACTTGTCATTACCACCACGTATCATCAAGATTGGGTGAGAAAATATTTGCTGGTATTTCGGAAAATCGTAATTTCTTGGAAGCTTTGCAATGCCTTTCAATGAAAGTGCTTTTCCACAGTCTCTGCTTAGGGCTTCTTGAAGAGGAAAAAAACCATACAGACAAAACTGAGAACTTCTTTATTTTGTCAAGTTTCAAAGAGCTACTACAAACCATGTTGGATTTAGAGTTCCAAATTCATCTATCTATATAGGAGAGAACAGAGGGAAACCTAAATGTAAAAACTGCTACTGTAGACGAACGCTTCAACGTAGAAGAACAAAATATGGTGAGCCAAGTGGGATTTGTGTACTGATCATTACCACCAAGTATCATCAACATTGGGAGAAAAAATATTTCCTGGTATTTCGGAAATTCGTAATTTCTTAGAAGCTTGGCAACCCCTCTCAATGAAAGTGCTTTTCCACCGTCTGTGCCTAGGGCTACTTGAAGGAAAAACAAACCATAGAGACAAAACTAGGAACACCTTTATTTTGTCAAGTTTCAAAGAGCTACTACAAACCATGTTGGATTTAGAGTTCCAAATTCATCTATCTATATAGGAGAGAACAGAGTGAAACCTAAATATAAAAACTGTGACTGTAAACGAACGCTTCCACCTAGAAGAACAAAATTTGGTGAGCAAAGTGGGATTTGTGGACTTGTCCTTACCACCACGTATCATCAAGATTGGGTGAAAAAATATTTGCTGCTATTTCGGAAACTCGCATTTTCTTGGAAGCTTGGGAACCCCCATCAATGAAAGTGCTCTTCCACAGTCTCTACTTAGGGTTACTTGAATCGGAATCAAATCATTGAGACAAAACTGAAAACTCCTTTATTTTGTCAAGTTTCAAAGAGCCACTACAAACCATGTAGGTTTTAGAGTTCCAAATTCATCTTTCTATATATGAGAGAACAGAGTGAAACATAAATATAAAAATTGCTACTGAAGACGAACGCTTCAAAGTAGAAGAACAAAATTTGGTGATCCAAGTGGGATTTGTGTGCAGATCATTACCACCAAGTATCATCGATATTGGGAGAAAAAATATTTGCTGGTATTTCGGAAACTCGTTATTTCTTAGAAGCTTGACAACCACTCTCAATGAAAGTTCTTTTCCACACTCTGTGCCTGGGGCTACTCTAAGAGGAAACAAACCTTAGAGACAAAACTGAGAACTCCTTTATTTTGTCAAGTTTCAAAGAGCTACTACAAACCATGTTGGATTTAGAGTTCCAAATTCATCTATCTATATAGCAGAGAACAGTGTGAAACCTAAATATAAAAACTGCTACTGTAGATGAATGCTTCAACCTAGAACAAAATTTGGTGAGCCAAGTAGGATTTGTGTACAGATCATTACCACCAAGTATCATCGACATTGTGTGAAAAAATATTTGCTGGTATTTCGGAAACTCGTTATTTCTTAGAAGCTTGACAACCCCTCTCTATGAAAGTGCTTTTCCACAGTCTGTGCCTAGGGCTACTTCAAGAGGAAACAAACCATAGAGACAAAACTGAGTACTCCTTTATTTTGTCAAGTTTCAAAGAGCTACTACAAACCATGTTGGATTTAGAGTTCCAAATTCATCTATCTATACAGGAGAGAACAGAGTGAAACCTTAAAATAAAAACTGCTACTGTAGACGAATGCTTCAACCTAGAACAAATTTTGGAGAGCCAAGTGGGATTTGTGTACTTGTCCTTACCACCAAGTATCATCAAGCTTGGGTGAAAAAACATTTGCTGGTATTTCGGAAACTCGTTATTTCTTAGAAGCTTGGTATCCCCTCTCAATGAAAGTGCTTTTCCACCGTCTATGCCTAGGGCTACTTGAAGAGGAAACAAACCATAGAGACAAAACTGAGAACTCCTTTATTTTGTCAACTTTCAAAGAGCTAATACAAACCATGTTGGATTTAGAGTTCCAAATTCATCTATCTATATAGCAGAGAGCAGAGTGAAACCTGAATATATAAACTGCTACTGTAGACGAACGCTTCAACCTTGCAGAACAAAATTTGGTGAGCCAAGTGGGATTTGTGTACTTGTCATTACCACCACGTATCATCAAGATTGGGTGAGAAAATATTTGCTGGTATTTCGGAAAATCGTAATTTCTTGGAAGCTTTGCAATGCCTTTCAATGAAAGTGCTTTTCCACAGTCTCTGCTTAGGGCTTCTTGAAGAGGAAAAAAACCATACAGACAAAACTGAGAACTTCTTTATTCTGTCAAGTTTCAAAGAGCTACTACAAACCATGTTAAATTTAGAGTTCCAAATTCATCTATCTATATAGGAGAGAACAGAGGGAAACCTAAATATAAAAACTGCTACTGTAGACGAATGCTTCAACCTAGAACAAAATTTGGTGAGCCAAGTGGGATTTGTGTACAGATCATTACCACCAAGTATCATCAACATTGGCTGAAAAAGTATTTGCTGGAATTTCGGAAACTCATTATTTATTAGAAGCTTGACAACCCCTCTCAATGAAAGTGCTTTTCCACAGTCTGTGCCTAGGGCTACTTGAAGAGGAAACAAACCATAGGGACAAAACTGAGAACTCCTTTATTTTGTCAACTTTCAAAGAGCTAGTACAAACCGCGTTTGATTTAGAGTTCCAAATTTATCTATCTATATAGCAGAGAACAGAGTGAAACCTAAATATATAAACTGCTACTGTAGACGAACGCTTCAACCTAGCAGAATAAAATTTGGTGAGCCAAGTGGGATTTGTGTACCGATCAATACCACCAAGTGTCATGAATATTGGGTGAAAAAAATATTTGCTTGTATTTCGGAAACTCGTAATTTCTTGGAAGCTTGTCAACACCTCTCAATGAAAGTGCTTTTCCACAGTCTCTGCTTAGGGCTACTTGAAGTGGAAACAAATCATAGAGACAAAACTGAGAACTCCTTGATTTTGTCAACTTTCAAAGAGCTATTACAAACCATATTGTATTTAGAGTTCCAAATTCATCTGTCTATATAGGAGAGAACAGAGTGAAACCTTAAAATAAAAACTGCTACTGTAGACGAGTGCTTCAACCTAGAACAAAATTTGGTGAGCCAAGTGGGATTTGTGTACTTGTCCTTACCACCAAGTATCATCAAGCTTGGGAGAAAAAATATTTGCTGGTATTTCGGAAACTCGTTATTTCTTAGAATATTGGCATCCCCTCTCAATGAAAGTGGTTTTCCACCTTCTGTGCCTAGGGCTACTTGAAGAGGAAACAAACCATAGAGATAAAACTGAGAAGTCCTTTATTTTGTCAACTATCAAAGAGCTACTACAAACCATGTTGGATTTAGAGTTCCAAATTCATCTATCTATATAGGAGAGAACAGAGTGAAACCTAAATATAAAAACTGCTACTGTAGACGAATGCTTCAACCTAGAACAAAATTTGGTGAGCCAAGTGGGATTTGCGTACAGACCATTACCACCAAGTATCATCGACATTGGGTGAAAAAATATTTGCTGGTATTTCGGAAACTCGTTATTTCTTAGAAACTTGACAACCCCTCTCAATGAAAGTGCTTTTCCACAGTCTGTGCCTAGGGCTACTTGAAGAGGAAACAAACCATAGAGACAAAACTGAGAACTCCTTTATTTTGTCAAGTTTTAAAGAGCTACTACAAACCATGTTGGATTTAGCGTTCCAAATTCATCTATCTATATAGGAGAGAACAGAATGAAACCTTAAAATAAAAACTGCTACTGTAGACGAATGCTTCAACCTAGAACAAAATTTGGAGAGCCAAGTGGGATTTGTGTACTTGTCCTTACCAACAAGTATCATCAAGGTTAGGTGAAAAAATATTTGCTGCTATTTTGGAAACTCGTTATTTCTTAGAAGCTTGGCATCCCCTCTCAATGAAAGTGCTTTTCCACCGTCTGTGCCTAGGGCTACTTGAAGAGGAAACAAACCATAGAGACAAAACTGAGAACTCCTTTATTTGGTCAACTTTCAAAGAGCTACTACAAACCATGTTGGATTTAGAGTTCCAAATTCATCTATCTATATAGCAGAGAACAGAGTGAAACCTAAATATATAAACTGTACTGTAGACGAACGCTTCAACCTAGCAGAACAAAATTTGGTGAGCCAAGTGGGATTTGTGTACCGATCAATACCACCAAGTTTCATGAATATTGGGTGAAAAAATATTTGCTGGTATTTCGGAAACTCGTAATTTCTTGGAAGCTTGGCAACCCCTCTCAATGAAAGTGCTTTTCCACAGTCTCTGCTTAGGGCTACTTGAAGTGGAAACAAATCATAGAGACAAAACTGAGAACTCCTTTATTTTGTCAAGTTTCAAAGAGCTATTACAAACCATATTGGATTTAGAGTTCCAAATTCATCTGTCTATATAGGAAAGAACCGAGTGAAAACTAAATATAAAACTGCCACTGTAGACGAACACTTAAACTTAGAAGAACAAAATATGTTGAGACAAGTGGGATTTGTGTACTTGTCATTACCACCACGTATCATCAAGATTGGGTGAGAAAATATTTGCTGGTATTTAGGAAAATCTTAATTTCTTGGAAGCTTTGCAATGCCTTTCAATGAAAGTGGTTTTCCACAGTCTCTGCTTACGGCTTCTTGAAGAGGAAAAAAACCATACAGACAAAACTGAGAACTTCTTTATTTTGTCAAGTTTCAAAGAGCTACTACAAACCATGTTAAATTTAGAGTTCCAAATTCATCTATCTATATAGGAGAGAACAGAGGGAAACCTAAATATAAAAACTGCGACTGTAAACGAACGCTTTAACGTAGAAGAACAAAATTTGGTGAGCCAAGTGGGATTTGTGTACTGATCATTACCACCAATATCATCAAGATTCGGTGAAAAAATATTTGTGGGTTTTTCGGGAACTCGTTATTTTATAGAAGCTTGGCAACCGCTCTCAATGAAAGTGCTTTTCCACAGTCTCTGCCTAGGGCTACTTGAAGAGGAAACAAACCATAGAGACAAAATTGAGAACTACTTTATTTTGCCAAGTTTCAAAGAGCTACTAGAAACCATGTTAAATTTAGAGTTCCAAATTCATCTGTCTATATAGGAGAGAACAGAGTGAAACCTACATATAAAAACTGCTACTGTAAACGAACGCTTCAACCTAGAAGAACAAAATTTGGTGAGCCAAGTGGGATTTGTGTACTGATCATTACCACCATGTATCATGAAGATTCGGTGAAAAAATATTTGCTGGTATTTCGGAAACTCGTTATTTCTTAGAAGCTTGGCAACCGCTCTCAATGAAAGTGCTTTTCCACAGTCTGTGCCTAGGACTACTTGAAGAGGAAACAAAACATAGAGACAAAACTGAGAACTACGTTATTTTGTCAAGATTCAAAGAGCTACTGCAAACCATGTTGGATTTAGAGTTCCAAAATCATCTATCTATATAGGAGAGAACAGAGGGAAACCTAAATATAAAAACTGGTACTGTAGACGAACGGTTAACCTAGCAGAACAAAATTTGGTGAGCCAATTAGGATTTGTGTACCGATCAATACCACCAAGTATCATGAATATTGGGTGAAAAAATATTTGCTGGTATTTCGGAAACTCGTAATTTCTTGGAAGCTTGGCAACCCCTCTCAATGAAAGTGCTTTTCCACAGTCTCTGCTTAGGGCTACTTGAAGCGGAAACAATTCATAGAGACAAAACTGAGAACTTCTTTATTTTGTCAAGTTTCAAAGAGCTACTACAAACCATGTTAAATTTAGAGTTCCAAATTCATCTATCTATATAGGAGAGAACAGAGGAAACCTAAATATAAAAACTGCTACTGTAGACGAACGCTTCAACGTAGAAGAACAAAATTTGGTGATCCAAGTGCGATTTGTGTACTGATCATTACCACCAAGTATCATCAACATTGTGAGAAAAAATATTTGCTGGTATTTCGGAAATTGGTAATTTCTTAGAAGCTTGGCAACCCCTCTCAATGAAAGTGCGTTTCCATCGTCTGTGCCTAGGGCTACTTGAAAAAAAAACAAACCATAAAGACAAAACTGAGAACTCCGTTATTTTGTCGAGTTTCAAAGAGCTACTTCAAACCATGTTGGATTTAGAGTTCCAAATTCATCTATCTATATAGGAGAGAACAGAGTGAAACCTTAAAATAAAAACTGCTACTGTAGACAAATGCTTCAACCTAGAACAAAATTTGGTGAGCCAAGTGGGATTTGTGTACAGATCATTACCACCAAGTATCATCGACATTGGGTGAAAAAGTATTTGCTTGTATTTCGGAAACTCGTTATTTCTTAGAAGCTTGAAAACCCCTCTCAATGAAAGTGCTTTTCCACAGTCTGTGCCTAGGGCTACTTGAAGAAGAAACAAACCATAGAGACAAAACTGAGAACTCCTTTATTTTGTCAAGTTTCAAAGAGCTACTACATACCATGTTGGATTTAGAGTTCAAAATTCATCTATCTATATAGGAGAGAACAGAGTGAAACCTTAAAATAAAAACTGCTACTGTAGACGAATGCTTCAACCTAGAACAAAATTTGGTGAGCCAAGTGGGATTTGTTTACTTGTCCTTGCCACCAAGTATCATCAAGCTTGGGTGAAAAAATATTTGCTGGATTTCGGAAACTCGTTATTTCATAGAAGCTTGGCAACCGCTCTCAATGAAAGTGCTTTTCCACCGTCTGTGCCTAGGGCTACTTGAAGAGGAAACAAACCATAGAGACAAAACTGAGAACTCCTTTATTTTGTCAACTTTCAAAGAGCTACTACAAACCATGTTGGATTTAGAGTTCCAAATTCATCTATCTATATAGCAGAGAACAGAGTGAAACCTAAATATAAAAACTGCTACTGTAGACGAACGATTCAACCTAGCAGAACAAAATTTGGTGAGCCAAGTGGGATTTGTGTACCAATCAATACCACCAAGTGTCATGAATATTGGGAGAAAAAATAGTTTGCTGGTATTTTGGAAATTCGAAATTTCATGGAAGCTTGGCAACCCCTCTCAATGAAAGTGCTTTTCCACAGTCTCTGCTTAGGGCTACTTGAAGTGGAAACAAACCATAGAGACAAAACTGAGAACTCCTTTATTTTGTCAAGTTTCAAAGAGCTACTACAAACCATGTTGGATTTAGAGTTCCAAATTCATCTATCTATATAGGAGAGAACAGAGGGAAACCTAAATATAAAAACTGTGACTGTAAACGAGCGCTTCAACCTAGAAGAACAAATTTGGTGAGCCAAGTGGGATTTGTGTACTTGTCATTACCACCACGTATCATTAAGATTGGGTGAGAAAATATTTGCTGGTATTTCGGAAAATCGTAATTTCTTGGAAGCTTTGCAATGCCTTTCAATGAAAGTGCTTTTCCACAGTCTCTGCTTAGGGCTTCTTGAAGAGGAAAAAAACCATACAGACAAAACTCAGAACTTCTTTAGTTTGTCAAGTTTCAAAGAGCTACTACAAATCATGTTGGATTTAGAGTTCCAAATTCATTTATCTATATAGGAGAGAACAGAGGGAAACCTAAATATAAAAACTGCTGCAGTAGACGAACGCTTCAACCTAGAAGAACAAAATTTGGTGATCCAAGTGGGATTTGTGTGCAGATCATTACCACCAAGTATCATCAACATTGGGTGAAAAAATATTTGCTGGTATTTCGGAAACTTGTTATTTCTTAGAAGCTTGACAACCCCTCTGAATGAAAGTGCTTTTCCACACTCTGTGCCTAGGGCTACTCTAAGAGGAATCAAACCATAGAGACAAATCTGAGAACTCCTTTATTTTGTCAAGTTTCAAAGAGCTACTACAAACCATGTTGGATATAGAGTTCAAAATTCATCTATCAATATAGGAGAGAACAGAGGGAAACCTAAAAATAAAAACTGCTACTGTAAACGAACGCTTCAAACTAGAAAAACAAAATTTGGTGAGCCAAGTGGGACTTGTGTACTTGTCATTACCAAAACGTATGATGAACATTGGGTGAAAAAATGTTTGCCGGTATTTCGGAAACTCGTAATTTCTTGGATGCTTGGCAACCCCTTTCAATGAAAGTGCTTTTCCACAGTCTGTGCTAGGGCGACTTGAAGAGGAAACAAACCATAGAGACAAAACTGAGAACTCCTATATTTTGTCAACTTTCAAAGAGCTACTACAAACCATGTTGGATTTAGAGTTCCAAATTCATCTATCTATATACGAGAGAACAAAGTGAAACCTAAACATAAAAACTGCTACTGTAGAAGAAAGCTTGGCAACCCCTTTCAATGAAAGTGCTTTTCCAAAGTCTGTGCTAGGGCGACTTGAAGAGGAAACAAACCATAGAGACAAAACTGAGAACTCCTTTATTTTGTCAAGTTTCAAAGAGCCACTACAAACCATGTTGTATTTAGAGTTCCAAATTCATCTATCTATATAGCAGAGAACAGATGAAAAATAAACATAAAAACTGCTAAGGTAGATGTACGCTTCAACCTAGAAGAACAAAATTTGGTGAGCCAAGTGGGATTGTGTACTGATCATTACCACCAAGTATCATCGACATTGGGTGAAAAAATATTTGCTGGTATTTCGGAAACTTGTTATTTCTTCGAAGCTTGACAACCCCTCTCAATGAAAGTGCTTTTCCACACTCTGTGCCTAGGGCTACTCTAAGGAAACAAACCATAGAGACAAAACTGAGAACTCCTTTATTTTGTCAAGTTTCAAAGAGCTACTACAAACCATGTTGGATGTAGAGTTCAAAATTCATCTATCTATATAGGAGAGAACAGAGGGAAACCTAAATATAAAAACTGCTACTGTAGACCAACGGTTAACCTAGCAGAACAAAATTTGGTGAGCCAATTGGGATTTGTGTACCGATCAATACCACCAAGTATCATGAATATTGGTTGAGAAAATATTTGCTGGTATTTCGGAAACTCGTAATTTCATGGAAGCTTGGCAACCCCTCTCAATGAAAGTGCTTTTCCACAGTCTCTACTTAGGGCTACTTGAAACGGAAACAAATCATAGAGACAAAACTGAGAACTCCTTTATTTTGTCAAGATTCAAAGAGCTACTACAAACCATTTTGGATTTAGAGTTCCAAATTCATCTGTCTATATAGGAGAGAACAGATAGAAACCTAAATATAAAAACTGCTACTATAGACGAATGCTTAAACCTAGAAGAACAAAATATGTTGAGACAAGTGGGATTTGTGTACTTGTCATTACCACCACGTATCATCAATATTGGGTGAAAAAATATTTGCTAGTATTTCGGAAACTCGTTATTTCTTAGAAGCTTTTCAACCCCTCTCAATGAAAGTGCTTTTCCACAGTCTGTGCCTAGGGCTACTTGAAGAGGAAACAAACCATGGAGACAAAACTGAGAACTCTTTTATTTTGTCAAGTTTCAAAGAGCCACTACAAACCATGTTGGATTTAGAGATCAAATTCATTTATCTATATAGGAGAGAACAGAGTGAAACCTAAAAATAAAAACTGCTACTGTAGACGAACGCTTCAACCTAGAAGAACAGAATTTGGTGAGCCAAGTGGGATTTGTGTACCGATCATCACCACCAAGTATCATCAACATTGGGTGAAAAAATATTTGCTGGTATTTCGGAAACTCGTTATTTCTTAGAAGCTTGGCAACCCCTCTCAATTAAAGTGCTTTTCCACAGTCTGTGCTTAGGACTACTTGAAGAGGAAGCAAAACATAGAGAAAAAACTGAGAACTTCTTTATTTTGTCAAGTTTCAAAGAGCTACTGCAATCCATATTGGATTTAGAGTTCCAAATTCATCTATCTATATAGGAGAGAACAGAGTGAAACCTAAATATAAAAACTGCTACTGTAGAAGAACGCTTCAACATAGAAGACCAGAATTTGGTGAGCCAAGTGGGAATTGTGTACCGATCATCACCACCAAGTATCATCAAGATTGGGTGAAAAAATATTTGCTGGTATTTCCGAAACTCGTTATTTCTTAGAAGCTTCGCAACCCCTCTCAATTAAAGTGCTTTTCAACAGTCTGTGCCTAGGGCTACTTGAAGAGGAAACAAACTATAGAGACAAAAGTGAGAACTCCTTTATTTGTCAGGTTTCAAAGAACCACTACAAACCAGGTTGGATTTAGAGTTCCAAATTCATCTATCTATATAGCAGGGATCAGAGTGAAACCTAAACATAAAAACTGCTACTGTAGACGAACGCTTCAACATCGAGAACAAAATTTGGTGAGCCAACTGGGATTTGTGTACCGATCATTACCACCACGTATCATCAACATTGGGTGACAAAATATTTGCTGGTATTTCGGAAACTCGAAATTTCTAGGAATATTGGCAATCCCTTTCAATGAAAGTGCTTTTCCACAGTCTCTGCTTAGGGCTACTTGAAGAGGAAACAAACCATAGAGACAAAACTGAGAAACACTTTATTTTGTCAAGTTCCAAATAGCTACTACAAACCATGTTGGATTTAGAGTTCCAAATTTATCTATCTATATAAGAAAGAACAGAGTGAAACCAAAATATAAAAACTGTTGCTTTAGACGAACGCTTCTACCTAGAAGAATACAATTTGGTGAGCCAAGTGGGATTTGTGTACTGATCATTACCACCATGTATCATCAAGAGTAGGTGATAAAATATTTGCTGGTATTTCAGAAACTGGAAATTTCTTAGAAGCTTGGCAACCCCTCTCAATGACAGTGCTTTTCCACCGACAGTGCCTAGGGCTAATTGAAGAGGAAACAAACCATAGAGACAATACTGAGAAATCCTTTCTTTTGTCAAGTTTAAAGAGCTTCTACAAACTATGTTGGATTTAGAGTTCTAAATTCATCTATCTATATCGCAGAGAACAGAGTGAAACCTAAATATAAAAACTGCTACTGTAGATGAACAATTCAAACTAGAAGAACATAATTTGGTGAGCAAAGTGGGATTTGTGTACTGATCATTACCAGCAAGTATCATCAAAATTGGGTGAAAAAATATTTGCTGGTATTTCGGAAACTCGTTATTTCTTAGAGGTTTGGCAACCCCTCTAAATGAATGTGCTTTTCCACCATCTGTGCCTAGGGCTACTTGAAGACTAAACATACCATACAGACAAAACTGAGAACTCCTCTATTTTGTCAAGTTTCAAAGAGCTACTGCAAACCATATGGAATTTAGAGTTCCAAATTCATCTATCTATATAGGAGAGAACAGAGTGAAACCTAAATATAAAAACTGCTACTGTAGACGAACGTTTCAACCTATAAGAACAAAATTTTGTGAGCCAAGTGGGATTTGTGTACCGATCTTCACCAGCAAGTATTATCTAGATTGGGTGAAAAAATATTTGCTGGTATTTTGGAAACTCGTTATTTATTAAAAGCTTGGCAACCCCTCTCAATGAAAGTGCTTTTCAACAGTCTGTGCCTAGGGCTACTTGAACAGGAAACAAACTATAGAGACAAAAGTGAGAACTCCTTTATTTGTCAGGTTTCAAAGAACCACTGCAAACCACGTTGGATATAGAGTTCCAAATTCATCTATCTATATAGCAGGGATCAGAGTGAAACCTAAACATAAAAACTGCTACTGTAGACGAACGCTTCAACATAGAAGAACAAAATTTGGTGAGCCAAGTGGGATTTGTGTACTGATCATTACCACCAAGTATCATCAAGATTGGGAGAAAAAATATTTGCTGGTATTTCGGAAACACGTTATTTCTTAGAAGTTTGGCAACCCCTCTCAATGAAGGTGCTTTTCCACCGTCGGTGCCTAGGGATACTTGAAGAGGAAACAAACCATAGAGACAAAACTGAGAACTCCTTTATTTTGTCAAGTTTCAAAGAGCTACTACAAAACATGTTGGATTTAGAGTTCCAAATTCATCTATCTATATAGCAGAGAACAGAGTGAAACCTAAAAATAAAAACTGCTACTGTAGACAAACGCTTCAACTTAGAAGAACAAAATTTGGTGGGACAAGTGGGATTTGTGTACCGATCATTACCACCACGTATCATCAACCTTGGTTGAAAAAATATATGCTGGTATTTCGGAAACTCGTAATTTCTTGGAAGCTTGGCAACCCCTCTCAATGAAAGTGCTTTTCCACCGTCGGTGCCTAGGGCTACTTGAAGAGGAAACAAACCATAGAGACAAAGCTGAGAACTCCTTTATTTTGTCAAGTATCAAAGAGCTACTAAAAAACATGTTGGATTTAGAGTTCCAAATTCATCTATCTATATAGCAGAGAACAGAGTGAAACCTAAATATAAAAACTGCTGCAGTAGACGAACGCTTCAACCTAGAAGAACAAAATATGCTGAGCCAAGTGGGATTTGTGTACTGATCATTACCACCAAGTGTCATCAAGTTTGCGTAAAAAATATTTGCTGGTATTTCTGAAACTCGTTATTTCTTAGAAGCATGGCAACCCCTCTCAATTAAAGTGCTTTTCCACAGTCTCTTCTTAGGGCTACTTGAAGTGGAAACAAATCATAGAGAAAAAACTGAGAACTCCTTTATTTTGTCAAGTTTCAAAGAGCTACTACAAACCATGTTGGATTTAGAGTTCCAAATTCATCTATCCATATAGGAGAGAACATAGTAAAACCTAAAAATAAAAACTGCTACTGTAGACGAATGCTTCAACCTAGAAGAACAAAATTTGGTGAGCCAAGTGAGATTTGTGTCCTTTTCCTTACCACCAAGTATCATCAAGATTGGGTGAAAAAATATTTGCTGGTATTTTGGGAAACTCATTATTTCTTAGAAGCTTGGCAACCCCTCTCAATGAAAGTGCTTTTCCACAGTCTGTGCCAGGGCTACTTTAAGAGGAAACAAACCATAGAGACAAAACGGATAACTCCTTTATTTTGTCAAGTTTCAAAGAGCTACTACAAACCATGTTGGATTTAGAGTTCCACATTCATCTATCTATATAGCAGAGAACAGAGTAAAACCTAAAAATAAAAACTGCTACTGAAAACGAACGCTTCAACCTAGAAGATCAAAATTTGGTGAGTCAAGTGGGATTTGTGTACCGATCGTAAACACCAAGTATCATCAACATTGGGTGAAGAAATATTTGCTGGTATTTCGGAAACTCGTAATTTCTTGGAAGATGGCAACCCCTCTCAATGAAAGTGCTTTTCCTCCCTCTGTGCCTAGGGCTACTTGAAGAGGAAACAAAACATAGAGACAAAAGAGAGAACTCCTTTATTTTGTCAAGTTTCAAAGAGCCACTAAAAATCCTTGTTGGATTTAGTGTTCCAAATTCATCTATCTATATAGCAGAGAACAGAGTGAAACCTAAATATAAAAACTGCTACAGTAGACGAACGCTTCAACCTAGAAGAACAAAATTTGGTGAGCCAAGTGGGATTTGTGTACTGATCATTACCACCAAGTGTCATCAAGTTTGCGTGAAAAAATATTTGCTGGTATTTCTGAAACTCGTTATTTCTTAGAAGCATGGCAAACCCACTCAATGAAAGTGCTTTTCCACAGTCTGTTCCTAGGGGTACTTGAAGAGGAAACAAACCATAGAGAAAAAACTGAGAACTCCTTTATTTTGTCCAGATTCAAAGGGCTACTACAAACCATGTTGGATTTAGAGTTCCAAATTCATCTATCTGTATAGGAGAAAACAGAGTGAAACCCAAAAATAAAAAGTGCTACTTAAAACGAACGCTTCAACCTAGAAGATCAAAATTTGGTGAGTCAAGTGGGATTTGTGTACCGATCGTAAACACCAAGTATCATCAACATTGGGTGAAAAAATATTTGCTGGTATTTCGGAAACTCGTAATATCTTGGAAGATGGCAACCCCTCTCAATGAAAGTGCTTTTCCTCCCTCTGTGCCTAGGGCTACTTGAAGAGGAAACACAACATAGAGACAAAACAGAGAACTCCTTTATTTTGTCAAGTTTCAAAGAGCCACTAAAAACCATGTTGGATTTAGTGTTCCAAATTCATCTATCTATATAGCAGAGAACAGAGTGAAACCTAAACATAAAAACTGCTACTGTAGAAGTACTCTTCAACCTAGAAGAAGAAAATTTGGTGAGCCAAGTGGGATTTGTGTACCGATCTTCACCACCAAGTATCATCAAGATTGGGTGAGAAAATATTTGCTGGTAATTCAGAAACTCGTTATTTCTTAGAAGCTTGGCAACCCCTCTCAATTAAAGTGCTTTTCCACAGTCTCTGCTTAGGGCTACTTGAAGCGGAAACAAATCATAGAGAAAAAACTGAGAACTCCTTTATTTTGTCAAGTTTCAAAGAGCTACTACAAACCATGTTGGATTTAGTGTTCCAAATTCATCTATCTATATAGGAGAGAACAGAGTGAAACCTAAAAATAAAAACTGATACTGAAAACGAACGCTTCAACCTAGAAGAACAAAATTTGGTGAGTCAAGTGGGATTGGTGTACCGATCATAAACACCAAGTATCATCACGATTGGGTGAAAAAATATTTGCTGCTATTTCGGAAACACGTAATTCCTTGGAAGCTTATCAACCCCTCTCAATGAAAGTGTGATTCCACCATCTGTGCCTAGGGCTACTTGAAGAGAACACAAACCATAGAGACAAAACAGAGAACACCTTTATTTTGTCAAGTTTCGAAGAGCAACTACAAACCATGTTGGATTTAGAGTTCCAAATTCATCTATCTATATAGCACAGAACAGATGAAAAATAAACATAAAAACTGCTACTGTAGACGAACGCTTCAACCTAGAAGAACAAAATTTGGTGAGCCAAGTGGGATTTGTGTACTGATCATTTCCACCAAGTATCATCTACATTGTGTGAAAAAATATTTGGTATTATTTCAGAAAATCGTTATTTCTTAGAAGCTTGGCAACCCCTCTCAATGAAAGTGCTTTTTTACAGTCTATGCCTAGGGCTACTCTAAGAGGAAACAAACCATAGAGACAAAACTGAGAACTCCTTTATTTTGTCAAGTTTCAAAGAGCTACTACAAACCATGTTGGATTTAGAGTTCCAAATTCATCTATCTATATAGCAGAGAACAGAGTGAAACCTAAATATAAAAACTGCTACTGTAGACGAACTTTTCAAGATAGAAGAACAAAATTTGGTGAGCCAAGTGGGATTTGTGTACCGTTCATTACCACCACGTATCATCAACATTGGGTGAAAAATATTTGCTGGTATTTCGAAAACTCGTAATTTCTTGGATCTTGGCAACCCCTTTCAATGAAAGTGCTTTTCCACAGTCTCTGCCTAGGGCTACATGAAGCGGAAACAAATCATAGGAACAAAACTGAGAACTCCTTTACTTTGTCAAGTTTTAAAGAGCTACTACAAATCATATTGGATTTAGAGTTCCAAATTCTTCTATCTTTATAGGAGAGAACAGAGTGAAAACTAAATATAAAAACTGCTACTGTAGACAAACGCTTCAACCTAGAAGAACAAAATTTGGTGAGCCAAGTGGGATTTGTGTACTGATCATTACCACCAAGTGTCATCAAGATTGCGTGAAAAAATACTTGCTGGTATTTCGGAAACTCGTTATTTTTTAGAAGCTTGGCAACCCCACTCAATGAAAGTGCTTCTCCACAGTCACTGCTTAGGGCTACTTGAAGCGGAAACAAACCATAGCGACAAAACTGAGAAATCCTTTATTTTGTCAAGTTTCAAAGAGTACTACAAACCATGTTGGATTTAGAGTTCCAAATTCATCTATCTATAATGGAGAGAACAGAGTGAAACCTAAATATAAAACTGCTACTGTTAACGATCGCTTCAACCTAGAAGATCAAAATTTGGTGAGCCAAGTTGGATTTGTGGACTTGACATTACCACCACGGATCATCAACCTTGGGTGAAAAAATATTTGCTGGTATTTGGGAAACTCGTAGTTTCTTGGAAGCTTGGCAACCCCTTTCAATGAAAGTGCTTTTCCACAGTCTCTGCTTAGGGCTACATGAAGCGGAAACAAAACATAGAGACAAAGCTGAGAACTCCTTTATTTTGTCAAGTATCAAAGAGCTACTAAAAAACATGTTGGATTTAGAGTTCCAAATTCATATATCTATATAGAAGAGAACAGAGTGAAACCTAAATAGAAAAAGTGCTACAGTAGACGAACGCTTCAATCTAGAAGAACAAAATTTGGTGAGCCAAGTGGGATTTGTGTACTGATCATTTCCACCAAGTGTCATCAAGTTTGCGTAAAGAAAATATTTGCTGGTATTTCTGAAACTCGTTATTTCTTAGAAGCATGGCAAACCCACTCAATGAAAGTGCTTTTCCACAGTCTGTTCCTAGGGGTACTTGAAGAGGAAACAAACCATAGAGAAAAAACTGAGAACTCCTTTATTTTGTCAAGTTTCAAAGAGCTACTACAAACCATGTTGGATTTAGAGTTCCAAATTCATCTATCTATATAGGAGAGAACAGAGTAAAACCTAAAAATAAAAACAGCTACTGTAGACGAATGCTTCAACCTAGAAGAACAGAATTTGGTGAGCCAAGTGGGATTTGTGTACTTGTCCTGACCACCAAGTATCATCAAGAGTGGGTGAAAAAATATTTTCTGGTATTTCGGAAACTCGTTATTTCTTAGAAGCTTGGCAACCCGTCTCAATGAAAGTGCTTTTCCACAGTCTGTGCCAGGGATACTTGATAAGGAAACAAACCATCGAGACAAAACTGAGTACTCCTTTATTTTGTCAACTTTCATAGAGCTACTACAAACCATGTTGGATTTAGAGTTCCAAATTCATCTACCTATATAGGAGAGAACAGAGTGAAACACAAAAATAAAAACTGCTACTGATAACGAACGCATCAACCTAGAAGAACAAAATTTGGTGAGTCAAGTGGGATTTGTGTACCGATCATTACCACCAAGTATCATTAAGATTGGGTGAAAAAATAATTGCAGGTATTTCGGAAACTGGTAATTTCTTGGAAGCTTGGCAACACCTCTCAATGAAAGTGCTTTTCCACCATCTGTGCCTAGGGCTACTTGAAGCGGAATAAACCATTGAGAAAAAACTGAGAACTCCTTTATTTTGTCAAGTTTCAAAGAGCCACTACAAACTATGTTGGATTTAGAGTTCCAAATTCATCTATCTATATACGATTGAACAGAGGGAAACCTAAACATAAAAACTGCTACTGTAGAAGACCGCTTCAACCTAGAAGAACAAAATTTGGTGAGCCAAGTGGGATTTGTGTACTGATCATCACCACCAAGTATCATCAAGATTGGGTGAAATAATATTTGCTGGTATTTCGGAAACTCGTAATTTCTTGGAAGCTTGGCAACCCCTTTCAATGAAAGTGCTTTTCCACAGTCTCTGCTTAGGGCTACATGAAGCGGAAACAAATCATAAAGACAAAACTGAGAATTTTTTTACTTTGTCAAGTTTCAAAGAGCTACTACAAACCATATTGGATTTAGAATTCCAAATTCACCTATCTATATAGGAGAGACAGAGTGAAACCTAAATAAAAAAACTGCTACTGTAGACGAACGCTTCAATCTAGAAGAAGAAAATTTGGTGAAGCAAGTGGGATTTGTGTACTGATCATTACCACCAAGTGTAATCAAGATTGCGAGAGAAAATATTTGCTGGTATTTCGGAAACTCGTTATTTCTTAGAAGCTTGGCAACCCCTCTCAATGAATGTGGTTTTCCACCGTCTGTGCCTAGGGCTACTTGAAGAGGAAACAAACCATAGAGACAAAACTTAGACTCCTTTATTTTGTCAAGTTTCAAAGAGCTACTACAAACCATGTTGTATTTAGAGTTCCAAATTCATCTATCTCTATAGGAGAGAACAGAGTGAAACATAAATATAAAAACAGCTACTTAGACGAACGCTTCAACCTAGAAGGACAAAATTTGCTGAGCCAAGTGGGATTTGTGAACCGATCATTACCACCAAGTATCATCAAGATTGGGTGAAAAATATTTGCTGGTATTTCGGAAACTCGTAATTTCTTGGAAGCTGGCAACCCATCTCAATGAAAGTGCTTTTCCACAGTCTGTGACTAGGACTACTTGAGGAGGAAACAAAACATAGAGAGAAAACTGAGAACTACTTCATTTTGTCAAGTTTCAAAGAGCTACTGCAAACCATGTTGGATTTAGAGTTCCAAATTCATCTATCTATATGGGATAGAACAGAGGGAAACCTAAAAATATAAACGGCTACTGTAAACGCACGCTTCATCAGAGAAGAACAAAATTTGGTTAGTCAGTGGGATTTGTTTACCGATCATCACCACCAAGTATCATCAAGATTGGGTGAAAAAATATTTGCTGGTATTTCGGAAACTCGTTATTTCTTAAAAGCTTGGCAACCCCTCTCAATGAAAGTGATTTTCCAGTGTCGGTGCCTAGGGCTACTTGAAGAGGAAACAAACCATAGAGACAAAACTGATAACTCCTTTATTTTCTCAAGTTTCAAAGAGCTATTACAAACCATGTTGGATTTAGAGTTCCAAATTCATCTATCTATAAAGGAGAGTACAGAGTGAATCCTAAATATAAAAACTGCTACTGTAGACGAACGCTTCAATCTAGAAGAATAAAATTTGTTTAGCCAAGTGGGATTTGTGTACTGATCATTACCACCAAGTATCATCAAGATTGGGTGAAAAAATATTTGCTGGTATTTCGGAAACTCGTTATTTCTTAGAAGCTTGGCACCCCTCTCAATGAAAGTGCTTTTCCACCGTCGGTGCCTAGGGCTTCTTGAAGCGGAAACAAACCATAGAGACAAAATTGAGAACTCCTTTCTTTTGTCAAGTTTCAAAGAGCTACTACAAACCATGTTGGATTTAGAGTTCCAAATTCATCTATCTATATAGCAGAGAACAGAGTAAAACCCAAATATAAAAACTACTACTGTAGACGAACGCTTCAACCTAGAAGAACAGAATTTGGTGAGCCAAGTCTGAATTGTGTACTGATCATTACCACCAAGTATCATCACCATTGGGTGAAAATATAATTGCTGGTATTTCGGAAACTCGTTATTTCTTAGAAGCTTGGCAAACCCTCTCAATGAAAGTGCTTTTCCACAGTCTGTTCCTAGGGCTACTTGAAGAGGAAACAAACCATAGAGACAAAACCGAGAACTCCTTTATTTTGTCAAGTTTCAAAGAGCTACTACAAACCATGTTTGATTTAGAGTTCCAAATTCATCTATCTATATAAAAGAGAACAGAGTGAAACCTAAAAATAAAAACTGCTACTGTAGATGAACGCTTCAACCTAGAAGAACAAAATTTGTTGAGCCAAGTTGGATTTGTGTAGTGATCATTACCACCAAGTATCATCAAGATTGTTTGGAAAAATATTTGCTGGTATTTCGAATACTCGTTATTTCTTAGAAGCTTGGCAAGCCCTCTCAATGAAAGTGCTTTTCCGCAGTCTGTGCCTAGGGCTATTTGAAGAGGAAACAAACCATAGAGACAAAACTGAGAACTCCTTTATTTGGTCCAGTTTCAAAGAGCTACTACAAACCATGTTGGATTTAGAGTTCCAAATTCATCTATCTATATAGGAGAGAACAGAGTGAAACCTAAAAATAAAAACTGAGACTGTAAACGAATGCTTCAACCTATAAGAAGAAATTTTGGTGAGCCAAGTGGGATTTGTGTACCTCTCATTACCACCACGTATCATCAAGATTGGGTGAAAAATTATCTGCTGGTATTTAGGAAACTCGTAATTTCTTGGAAGCTTGGCAACCCCTCTCAATGAAAGTGCTTTTCCACAGTCTGTGCCTAGGGCTACTTGAAGAGGAAACAACCCTAAAGACAAAACTGGAAACTCCTTTATTTTGTCAACTTTCAAAGAGCTACTACAAACCATGTTGGATTTAGAGTTCCAAATTAATCTATCTATATAGGAGAGAACAGAGTGAAACCTAAAAATAAAAACTGCTACTGTAAACGAACGCTTCAACCTAGAAGAAGAAATTTTGGAGAGCCAAGTGGTATTTGTGTACTAGTCATTACCACCCAGTACAACGAAGATTGGGTGAAAAAATATTTGCTGGTATATCGGAAACTCGTTATTTCTTAGAAGCTTGGCAACCCCTCTCAATCAAAGTGCTTTTCGACAGTCTGTGCCTAGGGCTACTTGAAGGGGAAACAATCCATAGAGACAAAACTGAGAACTCGTTTTTTTTGTCAAGTGTCAAATAGCTACTAAAAACCATGTTGGATTTAGAGTTCCACGTTCACCTATCTATATAGGAGAGAACAGAGTGAAACATAAATATTAAAACTGCTACTGTAAACGAACGTTTCAAACTAGAAGAACAAAATTTGGTGAGCCAAGTGGGATTTGTGCACTGATCATTACCACCAAGTATCATCAAGATTAAGTGAAAAAATATTTGCTGGTATTTTGGAAACTCGTTATTTCTTAGAAGCTTGGCAACCCCTCTCAATGAAAGTGCTTTTCCACAGTCTTGCCTAGGACTACTTGAAGATGAAACAAACCATAGAGAAAAAACTGAGAACTCCTTTAATTTGTCAAGTTTCAAAGAGCTACTACAAACCATGTTGGATTTAGAATTCCAAATTCATCTATCTATATAGGAGAGAACAGAGTGAAACCTAAATAAAAAAACTGCTACTGTAGACGAACGCGTCAACGTAGAAGAACAAACTTTGGTGAGCCATGTGGGATTTGTGTCCTGATCATTACCACCAAGTATCATCAAGATTGGGTGAAAAAATATTTGCTGGTATTTCGGAATCTCGTTATTTCTTAGAAGCTTGGCAAACCCTCTCAATGAAAGTGCTTTTACACCGTCTGTTCCTAAGGCTACTTGAAGAGGAAACAAACCATAGAGACAAAACCGAGAACTCCTTTATTTTGTCAAGTTTCAAAGAGCTACTACAAACCATGTTGGATTTAGAGTTCCAAATTCATCTATCTATATAGGAGAGAACAGAGGGAAACCTAAAATTAAAAATTGCTACTGTAGATGAACGCTTCAACCTAGAACAACAAAATTTGGTGAGCCAAGTGGGATTTGTGTACTAATCATTACCGCTACGTATGATCAACATTGGGTGAAAAAATATTTGCTGGTATTTCGGAAACTCGTAATTTCATGGAAGCTTGGCAACCCCTTTCAATGAAACTGCTTTTCCACAGTCAGTGCCTAGGGCTACTCGAAGAGGAAACAAACCATAGAGACAAAACTGAGAAATCCTTTATTTTGTCAAGTTTCAAAGAGCTACTACAAACCATGTTGTATTTAGAGTTCCAAATTCATCTATCTATATAGGAGAGAACAGAGTGAAACCTGAATATAAAAACTTCTACAGTAGACGAACGCTTCAACCTAGAAGAAGAAAATTTGGTGAGCCAAGTGGGATTTGTGTACTGATCATTACCAACAAGTATCATCAAAATTGGGTAAAAAAATATTTGCTGGTGATTCGGAAACTCGTTATTTCTTAGAAGCTTGGCAAACCCTCTCAATGAAAGTGCTTTTCCACCGTCTGTTCCTAAGGCTACTTGAAGAGGAAACAAACCATTGAGACAAAACTGAGAACTCCTTTATTTTGTCAACTTTCAAAGAGCTACTACAAACCATGTTGGATTTAGAGTTCCCAAATTCATCTATCTATATAGCAAAGAAACAGAGTGAAACCTAAATATAAAAATTGCTACTGTAGACAAACGTTTCTACCTAGAAGAGCAAAATTTGTTGAGGCTAGTGGAATTTGTGTACTTGTCATTACCACCACGTATCATCAACATTGGGTGAAAAAATATTTGCTGGTATTTCGGAAACTCGTAATTTCTTGGAAGTTTGGCAACCCCTTTCAATGAAAGTGCTTTTCCACAGTCTCTGCTTAGGGCTACATGAAGCGGAAACAAATCATAGAGACAAAACTGAGAACTCCTTTATTTTGTCAGTTTCACAGAGCTACTACAAACCATGTTGGATTTAGAGTTCCAAATTAATCTATCTATATAGGAGAGAACAGAGGGAAACATAAAAATAAAAACTGCTACTGTAGACGAACGCTTCAACCTACAAGAACAAAATTTGGTGAGTCAAGTGGGATTTGTGTACTGATCTCTACCACCAAGAATCATCAAGATTGGGTGAAAAAATATTTGCTGGTATTTCGGAATCCTGTTATTTTTAGAAACTTGGCAACCCCTCTCAATGAAAGTGCTTTTCCACAATCTCTGCCTAGGGCTACATGAAGAGGAAACAAACCATAGAGACAAAACTGAGAACTCCTTTATTTTGTCAAGTTTCGAGGAGCTACTACAAACCATGTTGGATTTAGAGTTCCAGATTCATCATCTATATAAGAGAGAAAAGAGTGAAACCTAAAAATAAAAACTGCTACTCTAATCGAACGCTTCAACCTAGAAGAACAAAATTTGGTGAGCCAAGTGGGATCTGTGTAATTGTCATTACCACCACGTAACACCAACATTGGGTGAAAAAATATTTGCTCTTATTTCGTGATCTTGTAATTTCTTGGAAGCTTGGCAACCCATTTCAATGAAAGTGTTTTTCCACAGTCTCTGCTTAGGGCTATATGAAGCAGAAACAAATCATAGAGACAAAACTGAGCACTCCTTTATTTCGTCAAGTTTCAAAGAGCTACTAAAAACCATGTTGGATTTATAGTTCCAAAATCATCTATCTATATAGGAGAGAACAGAGGGAACCTAAAAATATAAACTGCTACTGTAAACGAACGCTTCAACATAGAAGAACTAAATTTGGTGAGTCAAGTGGGGTTTGTGTACTTGTCATTACCACCACGTATCATCAAGATTGGGTGAAAAAATATTTGCTGGTATTTCGGAAACTCGTTATTTCTTGGAAGCTTGGCAACCCCTTTCAATGAAAGTGCTTTCCACATTCTCTGCTTAGGTCTACATGAAGCGGAAACAAATCATAGAGACAAAACTGAGAACTCCTTTATTTTGTCAAGTTTCAAAGAGCTACTACAAACCATGTTGAATTTAGAGTTCCAAAGTCATCTATCTATATAGGAGAGAACAGAGGGAACCTAAAAATATAAACTGCTACTGTAAACGAATGCTTCAACCTAGAAGAACAAAATTTGGTGAGTCAAGTAGGAATTGTGTAATGATCATTACCACCCAGTATCATCAACATTGGGTGAAAAAATATTTGCTGGTATTTCGGAAACTCGTTATTTCTTAGAAGCTTGGCCACCCCTCTCAATGAAAATGCTTTTCCACAGTCTGTGCCTACGGCTACTTGAAGAGGAAACAAACCATAAAGACAAAACTGAGAACTCCTTTATTTTGTCAATTTTCAAAGAGCTACTACAAACCATGTTGGATTTAGAGTTCCAAATTCATCATCTATATAGGAGAGAAAATAGTGAAACCTAAAAATAAAAACTGCTACTGTAAACGAACGCTTCAACCTAGAAGAACAAAATTTGGTGAGCCAAGTGGGATCTGTTTAATTGTCATTACCACCACGTATCACCAACATAGGGTGAAAAAATATTTGCTGGTATTTCAGAAACTCGTAATTTCTTGGAAGCTTGGCAACCCTTTTCAATGAAAGTGCTTTCCCACAGTCTCTGCTTAGGGCAACATGAAGCGGAAACAAATCACAGAGACAAAACTGAGAACTCCTTTATTTTTTGAAGTTTCAAAGAGCTACTACAAACCATGTTGGATTTAGAGTTCCAAAATCATCTATCCATATAGGAGAGAACAGAGGGAACCTAAAAATGTAAACTGCTACTGTAAACGAACGCTTCAACCTACAAGAACAAAATTTGGTGAGTCAAGTGCGATTTGTGTATCGATCATTACCTCCAAGTATCATCAAGATTGGGTGAAAAAATATTTGCTGGTATTTCGGAATCCTGTTATTTTTAGAAGCTTGGCAACCCCTCTCAATGAAAGTGCTTTTCCACAATCTCTGCCTAGGGCTACATGAAGAGGAAACAAACCATAGAGACAAAACTGAGAACTCCTTTATTTTGTCAAGTTTCGAGGAGCTACTACAAACCATGTTGGATTTAGAGTTCCAGATTCATCATCTATATAAGAGAGAAAAGAGTGAAACCTAAAAATAAAAACTACTACTCTAATCGAACGCTTCAACCTAGAAGAACAAAATTTGGTGAGCCAAGTGGGATCTGTGTAATTGTCATTACCACCACGTATCACCAACATTGGGTGAAAAAATATTTGCTCTTATTTCGTGATCTCGTAATTTCTTGGAAGCTTGGCAACCCCTTTCAATGAAAGTGCTTTTCCACAGTCTCTGCTTAGGGCTACATGAAGCAGAAATAAATCATGGAGACAAAAATGAGAACTCCTTTATTTGGTCAAGTTTCAAAGAGCTACTAAAAACCATGTTGGATTTATAGTTCCAAAATCATCTATCTATATAGGAGAGAACAGAGGGAACCTAAAAATATAAACTGCTACTGTAAACGAACGCTTCAACCTAGAAGAACTAAATTTGGTGAGTCAAGTGGGATTTGTGTACCGATCATTACCACCAAGTATCATCAAGATTGGGTGAAAAAATATTTTCTGGTATTTCGGAAACTCGTTATTTCTTAGAAGATTGGCAACCCATCTCAATGAAAGTGCTTTTCCACAGTCTGTGCCTAGGGATACTTGAAGAGGAAACAAATCATAGAGACAAAACGGAGAACTCCTTTATTTTGTCAAGTTTCAAAGATCTACTACAAACCATGTTGGATTTAGAGTTCCAAATTCATCTATCTATATAGGAGAGAACAGAGTGAAACCTAAAAATAAAAACTGCTACTGTAAACGAAAGCTTCAACCTAGAAGAAGAAAATTTGGTGAGTTAACTGGGATTTGTGAACCGATCATTACCACAAAGTATCATCAAGATTGGGTGAAAAAATATTTACTGGTCTTTCGGAAACTCGTTATTTCTTAGAAGCTTGGTAACCGCTCTCAATGAAAGTGCTTTTCCACAGTCTGTGCCTAGGGCTACTTGAAGAGGAAACAAACCATAGAGAAAAAACTGAGAACTCTTTTATTTTGTCAAAGAGCTACTACAAACCATGTTGGATTTAGAGTTTCAAATTCATCATATATATAGGAGAGAAAAGAGTGAAACATAAAAATAAAAAATGCGACTGTAAACGAACGCTTCAACCTAGAAGAACAAAATTTGGTGAGCCAACTGGGATCTGAGAACTTGTCATTACCACCACGTATCACCAACATTGGGTGAAAAAATATTTGCTGGTATTTCAGAAACTCGTAATTTCTTGGAAGCTTGGCAACCCCTTTCAATGAAAGTGCTTTCCCACAGTCTCTGCTTAGGGCTACATGAACTGAAAAAAATCATAGAGACAAAACTGAGAACTCCTTTATTTTTTCAAGTTTCAAAGAGCTACTACAAACCATGTTGAATTTAGAGTTCCAAAATCATCTATGTATATAGGAGAGAACAGAGGGAACCTAAAAATATAAACTGCTACTGTAAACGAACGCTTCAACCTAGAAGAACAAAATTTGGTGAGCCAAGTGGGATCTGTGTACTTGTCATTACCACCACGTATCACCAAAATTGGGTGAAAAAATATTTGCTGTTATTTTGTGATCTCGTAATTTTTGGAAGTTGGCAACCCCTTTCAATGAAAGTGCTTTTCCACAGTCTCTGCTTAGGGCTTCATGAAGCGGAAACAAATCATAGAGACAAAACTGAGAACTCCTTTATTTTGTCAAGTTTCAAAGAGCTACTACAAACCATGTTGGATTTAGAGTTTTAAATTCATCATATATATAGGAGAGAAAAGAGTGAAACAAAAAAATAAAAAATGCGACTGTAAACGAACGCTTCAACCTATAAGAACACAATTTGGTGAGCCAACTGGGATCTGAGAACTTGTCATTACCACCACGTATCACCAACATTGGGTGAAAAAATATTTTCTGGTATTTCAGAAACTCGTATTTTCTTGGAAGCTTGGCAACCCCTTTCAATGAAAGTGCTTTCCCACAGTCTCTGCTTAGGGCAACATGAAGCGGAAACAAATCATAGAGACAAAACTGAGAACTCCTTTATTTTTTGAAGTTTCAAAGAGCTACTACAAACCATGTTGGATTTAGAGTTCCAAAATCATCTATATATATAGGAGAGAACAGAGGGAACCTAAAAATATAAACGGCTACTATAAACGAACGCTTCAACATAGAATAACAAAATTTGGTGAGTCAAGTGGGATTTGTGTACCGATCATTACCACCAAGTATCATCAAGATTGGGTGAAAAAATATTTGCAGGTATTTCGGAAACTCGTTAATTCTTAGAAGCTTGGCCCCCCTCTCAATGAAAGTGCTTTTCCACAGTCTGTGCCTAGGGCAACTTGAAGAGGAAACAAACCATAGAGACAAAACTTTGAACTCCTTTATTTTTTGAAGTTTCAAAGAGCTACTACAAACCATGTTGGATTTAGAGTTCGAAATTCATCTATCTATATAGGAGAGAATAGAGTGAAAACTAAAAATAAAAACTGCTACTTTAAACAAACGCTTCAACCTAGAAGAACAAAATTTGGTGAGCCAAGTGGGGTTTGTGTACTTGTCATTACCACCACGTATCATCAACTTTGGGTGAAAAAATATTTGCTGGTATTTCGGAAACTCGTTATTTCTTGGAAGCTTGGCAACCCCTTTTAATGAAAGTGCTTTCCACATTCTCTGCTTAGGGCTACATGAAGCGGAAAAAAATCATAGAGACAAAACTGAGAACTCCTTTATTTTGTCAAGTTTCAAAGAGCTACTACAAACCATGTTGAATTTAGAGTTCCAAAATCATCTATCTATATAGGAGAGAACAGAGGGAACCTAAAAATATAAACTGCTACTGTAAACGAATGCTTCAACCTAGAAGAACAAAATTTGGTGAGTCAAGTGGGATTTGTGTACCGATTATTATCACCCAGTATCATCAACATTGGGTGAAAAAATATTTGCTGGTATTTCAGAAACCCGTAATTTCTTGGAAGCTTGGCAACGATTTTCAATGAAAGTGCTTTCCCACAGTCTCTGCTTAGGGCTACATGAAGCGGAAACAAATCATAGACACAAACTGAGAACTCCTTTATTTTGTCAAGTTTAAAAGAGCTACTACAAACCATGTTGGATTTAGAGTTCCAAAATCATCATCTATGTAGGAGAGAAAATAGTGAAACCTAAAAATAAAAACTGCTACTGTAAACGAACGCTTCAACCTAGAGGAACAAAATTTGGTGAGCCAAGTGGGATCTGTTTACTTGTCATTACCACCACGTATCACCAACATTGGGTGAAAAAATATTTGCTGGTATTTCAGAAACTCGTAATTTCTTGGAAGCTTGGCAACCCTTTTCAATGAAAGTGCTTTCCCACAGTCTCTGCTTAGGGCTACATGAAGCGGAAACAAATCATAGAGACAAAACTGAGAACTCCTTTATTTTGTCAAGTTTCAAAGAGCTACTACAAACCATGTTGGATTTAGAGTTCCAAAATCATCTATCTATATAGGAGAGAACAGAGGGAACCTAAAAATATAAACTGCTACTGTAAACGAACGCTTCAACCCAGAAGAACAAAATTTGGTGAGTTCAGTGGGATTTGTGTACCGATCATTACCACCAAGTATCATCTAGATTGAGTGAAAAAATATTTGCTGGTATTTCGGAAACTCGTAATTTCTTGGAAGCTTGGCAACCCTTTTCAATGAAAGTGCTTTCCCACAGTCTCTGCTTAGGGCTACATGAAGCGGAAACAAATCATAGAGACAAAACTGAGAACTCCTTTATTTTGTCAAGTTTCAAAGAGCTACTACAAACCATGTTGGATTTAGAGTTCCAAATTCCTCTATCTTTATAGGAGAGAACAGTGTGAAACCTAAATATAAAAATTGCTACTGTAGAAGAACTCTTCAACCTAGAAGAAAAAAATTTGCTGAACCAAGTGGGATTTGTGTACCGATCTTCACCACCAAGTATCATCAAGATTGCGTGAGAAAATGTTTGCTGGTAATTCAGAAACTCATAATTTCTTGGAAGCTTGGCAACCCTTTTCAATGAAAGTGCTTTCCCACAGTCTCTGCTTAGGGCTACATGAAGCGGAAACAAATCATAGAGACAAAACTGAGAACTCCTTTATTTTTTCAAGTTTCAAAGAGCTACTACAAACCATGTTGAATTTAGAGTTCCAAATTTCTCTATCTTTATAGGAGAGAACAGTGTGAAACCTAAATATAAAAATTGCTACTGTAGAAGAACTCTTCAACCTAGAAGAAGAAAATTTGCTGAACCAAGTAGGATTTGTGTACCGATCTTCACCACCAAGTATCATCAAGATTGGGTGAGAAAATGTTTGCTGGTAATTCAGAAACTCATTATTTCTTAGAAGCTTGGCAACCCCTCTCAATTAAAGTGCTTTTCCACAGTCTCTGCTAAGGGCTACTTGAAGCGGAAACAAATCATAGAGAAAAAACTGAGAACTCCTTTATTTTGTCAAGTTTCAAAGAGCTACTACAAACCATGTCGGATTTAGAGTTCCAAATTCATCATCTATATAGAAGAGAAAATAGTGAAACCTAAAAATAAAAACTGCTACTGTAAACGAACGCTTCAACCTAGAAGAACAAAATTTGGTGAGCCAAGTGGGACCTGTTTAATTGTCATTACCACCATGTATCACCAACATAGGGTGAAAAAATATTTGCTGGTATTTCAGAAACTCGTTATTTCTTAGAAGCTTGGCCACCCCTCTCAATGAAAGTGCTATTCCTCAGTCTGTGCCTAGGGCTACTTGAAGAGGAATCAAACCGTAGAGACAAAACTGAGAACTCCTTTATTTTTTCAAGTTTCAAAGAGCTACTACAAACCATGTTGGATTTAGAGTTCCAAATTCATCTATCTATATAGAAGAGAAGAGAGTGAAAACTAAAAATAAAAACTGCTACTGTAAACGAACGCTTCAACCTAGAAGAAGGATATTTGGTGTGCCAAGTGGGATTTGTGTACTTGTCATTACCACCACGTATCATCAACATTGGGTGAAAAAATATTTGCTGGTATTTCGGAAACACATAATATCTTGGAAGCTTGGCAACCCCTTTCAATGAAAGTGCTTTTCCACAGTCCCTGCTTAGGTCCACATGAAGCGGAAACAAATCATAGAGACAAAACTGAGACCTCCTTTATTTTGTCAAGTTTCAAAGAGCTACTACAAACCATGTTGGATTTAGAGTTCCAAAATCATCTACCTATATAGGAGAGAACAGAGGGAACCTAAAAATATAAACTGCTACTTTAAACGAACGCTTCAACCCAGAAGAACAAAATTTGGTGAGTTAAGTTGGATTTGTGCACCGATCATTACCACCAAGTATCATCTAGATTGGGTGAAAAAATATTTGCTGGTGTTTCGGAAACTCGTTATTTCTTAGAAGCTTGGCCACCCCTCTCAATGAAAGTGCTATTCCTCAGTCTGTGCCTAGGGCTACTTGAAGAGGAATCAAACCTTAGAGACAAAATTGAGAACTCCTTTATTTTGTCAAGTTTCAAAGAGCTACTACAAACCATGTTGGATTTAGAGTTCCAAATTCATCTATCTATATAGAAGAGAAGAGAGTGAAAACTAAAAATAAAAACTGCTACTGTAAACGAACGCTTCAACCTAGAAGACCAAAATATGGTGAGCCAAGTGAAATTTGTGTCCTTGTCCTTACCACCAAGTATCATCAAGATTGGGTGAAAAAATATTTGCTGGTATTTTGGGAAACTCATTATTTCTTAGAAGCTTGGCAACCCCTCTCAATGAAAGTGCATTTCCACAGTCAGGGCCTAGTGCTACTTGAAGAGGAAACAATCCTTAGAGACAAAACTGAGAACTCCTTTATTTTGTCAAGTTTCAAAGAGCTACTACAAACCATGTTGGATTTACAGTTCCAGATTCTTCTATCTATATAGGAGAGAACCGAGTGAAACCTAAAAATAAAAACTGCTACTGTTAACGAATACTTCAACCTAGAAGAACAAAATTTGGTGAGCCAAGTGGGATTTGTGTACTGATCATTACCACCAAGTATCATCAAGATTCGGTGAAAAAATATTTGCTGGTATTTCGGAAACTCGTTATTTCTTAGAAGCTTTGCAACCCCTCTCAATGAAAGTGCTCTTCCACCGTCTGTGCCTAGGGCTACTTGAAGAGGAAACAAACTATAGAGACAAAACTGAGAACTTCTTTATTTTGTCGAGTTTCAAAGAGCTACTACAAACCATGTTGGATTTAGAGTTCCAGATTCATCTATCTATATAGGAGAGAACAGAGGGAAACCTAAATATAAAAACTGCTACAGTAGACGAACGCTTCAACCTAGAAGAACAAAATTTGGTGAGCCAAGTGGGATTTGTGTACTGATCATTACCAGCAAGTATCATCAAGATTCGGTGAAAAAATATTTGCTGGTATTTCGGAAACTCGTTTTTCATAGAAGCTTGGAACCTCTCTCAATGAAAGTGCTTTTCCACAGTCTGTGCCTAGGTCTAATTGAAGAGGAAACAAAACATAGAGACAAAACTGAGAACTACTTTATTTTGCCAAGTTTCAAAGAGCTACTGCAAACCATGTTGGATTTAGTGTTCCAAATTCATCTATCTATATAGGAGAGAACAGAGGGAAACCTAACTGTAAAAACTGCTACAGTAGACGAAGGCTTCAACCTAGAAGAACAAAATTTGGTGAGCCAAGTGGGATTTGTGTACTGATCATTACCACCAAATATCATCAAGATTGGGTGAAAAAATATTTGCTGGTATTTCGGAAACTTGTAATTTCTTGGAAGCTTGGCAACCCCTCTCAATGAAAGTGCTTTTCCAGAGTCTCTGCTTAGGGCTACTTGAAGCGAAAACAAATCATAGTGACAAAACTGAGAACACCTTTATTTTGTCAAGTTTCAAAGAGCTACTACAATGCATATTGGATTTAGAGTTCCAAATTCATCTATCTATATAGGAGAGAACAGAGTGAAACCTAAATATACAAACTGCTACTGTAGACGAACGCTTCAACCTAGAAGAAAAAAATTTGTTGAGCCAAGTGGGATTTGTGTACCGATCATCACCACCAAGAATCATCAAGATTGGGTGAAAAAATATTTGCTGGTATTTCGGAAACTTGTTATTTCTTAGAAGCATGGCAACCCCTCTCAATGAAAGTGCATTTCCACAGTCAGTGCATAGGACTACTTGAAGAGGAAACAATCCATAGAGACAAAACTGAGAACTAGTTTATTTTGTCAAGTTTCAAAGAGCTACTGCAAACCATGTTGGATTTAGAGTTCCAAATTTATCTATCTATGAGGCAGAGAACAGAGTGAAACCTAAATATAAAAACTGCTGCAGTAGAAGAACGCTTCAACCTAGAAGAACAAAATTTGGTGAGCCAAGTGGGATTTGTGTACTGATCATTACCACCAAATATCATCAACCTTGGGTGAAAAAATATTTGCTAATATTTCGGAAACTCGTTATTTCTTAGAAGCTTGGCAACCCCTCTCAATGAAAGTGCCATTCCACCGTTTGTTCCTATGGCTACTTGAAGAGGAAAAAAACCATAGTGACAAAACTGAGAACTCCTTTATTTTGTCAAGTTTCAAACAGCTACTACAAACCATGTTGGATTTAGAGTTCCAAATTCATCTGTCTATATTGGAGAGAACAGAGTGAAACCTAAATATAAAAACTGCTACTGTAGACGAACGCTTCAACTTAGAAGAACAAAATTTGGTGAGCCAAGTGGGATTTGTGTACCGATCATCAACACCAAGTATCATCAAGATTGGTGAAAAAATATTTGCTGGAATTTCGGAAACTTGTTATTTCTTAGAAGCATGGCAACCCCTCTCAATGAAAGTGCATATCCACAGTCAGTGCCTAGGACTACGTGAAGAGGAAACAATCCATAGAGACCAAACTGAGAACTAGTTTATTTCGTCATGTTTCAAAGAGCTACTGCAAACCATGTTGGATTTAGAGTTCCAAATTTATCTATCTATGAGGCAGAGAACAGAGTGAAACCTAAATACAAAAACTGCTACAGTAGAAGAACGCTTCAACCTAGAAGAACAAAATTTGGTGAGCCAAGTGGGATTTGTGTACTGATCATTACCACCAAATATCATCAACTTTGGGTGAAAAAATATTTGCTGGTATTTCGGAAACTCGTTATTTCTTAGAAGCTTGGCAACCCCTCTCAATGAAAGTGCATTTCCACAGTCAGTGCCTAGGGCTACTTGAAGAGGAAACAAACTATAGAGACAAAACTGAGAACTCCTTTATTTTGTCAATTTTCAAAGAGCTACTAAGAACCATGTTGGATTTAGAGTTCCAAATTCATCTATCTATATAGCAGAGAACAGAGTGAAACCTAAATATAAAAACTGCTACTGTAGACGAACGCTTCAACCTAGCAGAACAAAATTTGGTGAGCCAAGTGAGATTTGTGTACCGATCAGTACAACCAAGTGTCATGAATATTGGGTGAAAAAATATTTGCTGGTATTTCGGAAAATCGTAATTTCTTGGAAGCTTGGCAACCCCTCTGAATGAAAGTGCTTTTCCACAGTCTCTGCTTAGGGCTATTTGAAGCGGAAACAAATCATAGAGACAAAACTGAGAACTACTTTATTTTGTTAAGTTTCAAAGAGCTACTACAAACCATGTTGGATTTAGAGTTCCAGATTATTCTATCTATATAGGAGAGAACAGAGTGAAACCTAAAAATAAAAACTGCTACTGTAGACGAACGCTTCAACCTAGAAGAACAAAACTTGGTGAGCCAAGTGGGATTTGTTTACTGATCCTTACCACCAAGTATCATCAAGATTCGGTGAAAAAATATTTGCTGGTATTTCGGAAAATCGTAATTTCTTAGAAGCTTGGCCACCCCTCTCAATGAAAGTGCTTTTCCACAGTCAGTGCCTAGGGCTACTTGAAGAGGAAACAATCCATAGAGACAAATCTGAGAACTCCCTTATTTTGTCAAGTTTCAAAGAGCTACTACAAACCATGTTGGATTTAGACTTCCAAATTCATCAATCTATATAGGAGAGAACAGAGGGAAACCTAAATATAACAACTGCTACTGTAGACGAACGCTTCAACCTACAGGAACAAAGTTTGGTGAGCCAAGTGGGATTTGTGTACTGATCATTACCAGCAAGTATCATCAACATTGGGAGAAAAAATATTTGCTGGTATTTCGGAAACTCGTTATTTCTTAAAAGCTTGGCACCCGCTCTCAATGAAAGTGCTTTTCCACCGTCTGTTCCTAGGGCTACTTGAAGAGGAAACAAAACATAGAGACAAAACTGAGAACTAGTTTATTTTGTCAAGTTTCAAAGAGCTTCTGCAAACCATGTTGGATTTAGAGTTCCAAATTTATCTATCTATGAGGCAGAGAACAGAGTGAAACCTAAATATAAAAACTGCTACACTAGAAGAACGCTTCAACCTAGAAGAACAAAATTTGGTGAGCAAAGTGGGATTTGTGTACTGATCATTACCACCAAATATCATCAACTTTGGGTGAAAAAATATTTGCTAATATTTGGAAACTCGTTATTTCTTAGAAGCTTGGCAACCCCTCTCAATGAAAGTGCTTTTCCACCGTCTGTGCCTAGGGATACTTTAAGAGGAAACAAACTATAGAGACAAAACAGAGAACTCCTTTATTTTGTCAAGTTTCAAAGAGCTACTACAAACCATGTTGGATTTAGAGTTCCAAATTCATCTGTCTATATTGAAGAGAACAGAGTGAAACCTAAAAATAAAAACTGCTACTGTAGACGAATGCTTCAACCTAGCAGAACAAAATTTGGAGAGCCAAGTGGGATTTGTGTACCGATCAATACAACCAAGTATCATGAATATTGGGTGAAAAAATATTTGCTGGTATTTCGGAAACTCGTAATTTCTTGGAAGCATGGCATCCCCTCTGAATGCAAGTGCTTTTCCACAGTCTCTGCTTAGGGCTACTTGAAGTGGAAACAAATCATAGAGACAAAACTGAGAACTACTTTATTTTGTCAAGTTTCAAAGAGCTACTACAAACCATATTGGATTTAGAGTTCCAAATTCATCTGTCTATATTGGAGAGAACAGAGTGAAACCTAAATATAAAAACTGCTACTGTAGACGAACGCTTCAACCTAGAAGAACAAAATTTGGTGAGCCAAGTGGGATTTGTGTACCGATCATCACCACCAAGTATCATCAAGATTGGGTGAAAAAATATTTGCTAGTATTTCGGGAACTCGTTATTTCTTAGAAGCTTGGCAACCCCTCTCAATGAAAGTGCATTTCCACAGGCAGTGCTTAGGGCTACTTGAAGACGAAACAATCCATAGAGACAAAACTGAGAACTCCTTTATTTTGTTAAGTTTCAAAGAGCTACTACAAACGATATTGGATTTAGAGTTCCAGATTCATCTATCTATATAGGAGAGAACAGAGGGAAACCTAAATATAAAAACTGCTACTGTAAACGAACTCTTCAACCTAGAAGAACAAAATTTGGTGAGCCAAGTGGGATTTGTGTTCTGATCATTACCACCAAGTATCATCAACATTGGGTGAAAAAATATTTGCTGGTATTTCGGAAACTCGTTATATCTTAGAAGTTTGTCAATCCCTCTCATTGAAAGTGCTTTTCCACCGTCGGTGCCTGGGCTACTTGAAGACGAAACAAACCATAGAGACAAAACTGAGAACTCCTTTATTTTATCAAGTTTCAAAGAGGTACTGCAAACCATGTTGGATTTAGAGTTCCAAATTCATCTATCTATATAGGAGAGAACAGAGGGAAACCTAAATATAAAAACTGCTACTGTAGACGAACGCTTCAACCTAGAAGAACAAAATTTGGTGAGCCAAGTGGGATTTGTGTACTGATCATTACCAGCAAGTATCATCAAGATTCGGTGAAAAAATATTTGCTGGTATTTCGGAAACTCGTTTTTCTTAGAAGCTTGGCAACCTCTCTCAATGAATGTGCTTTTCCACAGTCTGTGCCTAGGTCTACTTGAAAAGGAAACAAAACATAGAGACAAAACTGAGAACTACTTTATTATGTCAAGTTTCAAAGAGCTACTGCAAACCATGTTGGATTTAGTGTTCCAAATTCATCTATCTATATAGGAGAGAACAGAGTGAAACCTAAATATAAAAACGGCTACTGTAGACGAAAGCTTCAACCTAGCAGAACAAAATTTGGTGAGCCAAGTGGGATTTGTGTACTGATCATTAACACAAAGTATCATAAAGATTCGGTGAAAAAATATTTGCTGGTATTTCGGTAATTCATAATTTCTTAGAAGCTTGGCAACCCCTCTCAATGAAAGTGCTTTTCCACCGTCTGTGCCTAGGGCTACTTGAAGAGGAAACAAATCATAGAGACAAAACTAAGAACTTTTTTATTTTGTCAAGTTTCAAAGAACTACTACAAACCATGTTGGATTTAGAGTTCCAAAATTATCTATCTATAAATCAAAGAACAGAGTGAAACCTAAATATAAAAACTGCTATTGTAGACGAACGCTTCAACGTAGAAGAACAAAGTTTGGTGAGCCAAGTGGGATATGTGTACCGATTATTACCACCAAGTATCATCAAGATTGGGTGAAAAAATATTTGCTGGTATTTCGGAAACTCGTAATTTCTTGGAAGCTTGGCAACCCCTCTCAATGAAAGTGCTTTTCCACAGTCTCTGCTTAGGGCTACATGAAGCGGAAACAAATCATAGAGACAAAACTGAGAACTCCTTTACTTTGTCAAGTTTCAAAGAGCTACTACAAACCATATTTGATTTAGAGTTCCAAATTCATCTATCTATATAGGAGAGAACAGAGTGAAACCTAAATATAAAAACTGCTACTGTAGACGAACGCTTCAACCTAGCAGAACAAAATTTGGTGAGCCAAGTGGGATTTGTGTACCGATCATCAACACCAAGTATCATCAAGATTGGTGAAAAAATATGTGCTGGTATTTCGGACACTTGTTATTTCTTAGAAGCATGGCAACCCCTCTCAATGAAAGTGCATATCCACAGTCAGTGCCTAGGACTACGTGAAGAGGAAACAATCCATAGAGACCAAACTGAGAACTAGTTTATTTTGTCATGTTTCAAAGAGCTACTGCAAACCATGTTGGATTTAGAGTTCCAAATTTATCTATCTATGAGGCAGAGAACAGAGTGAAACCTAAATATAAAAACTGCTACAGTAGAAGAACGCTTCAACCTAGAAGAACAAAATTTGGTGAGCCAAGTGGGATTTGTGTACTGATCATTACCACCAAATATCATCAACTTTGGGTGAAAAAATATTTGCTAATATTTCGGAAACTCGTTATTTCTTAGAAGCTTGGCAACCCCTCTCAATGAAAGTGCATTTCCACAGTCAGTGCCTACGGCCACTTGAAGAGGAAACAATCCATAGAGACAAAACTGAGAACTCCTATATTTTTTCAAGTTTCAAAGAGCTACTACAAACCATGTTGGATTTAGAGTTCCAAATTCATCTGTCTATATTGGAGTGAACAGAGTGAAACTTAATATAAAAACTGCTACTGTAGTCGAACGCTTCAACCTAGAAGAACAAAATTTGGTGAGCCAATGGGGTGTGTGTACCGATCATCACCACCAAGTATCATCAAGATTGGGTGAAAAAATATTTGCTGGTATTTCGGAAACTCGTTATTTCTGAGAAGCTTGGCAACCCCTCTCAATGAAAGTGCATTTCCACAGTCAGTGCCTAGGGCCACTTGAAGAGGAAACAATCCATAGAGACAAAACTGAGAACTCCTTTATTTTGTCAAGTTTCAAAGAGCTACTACAAACCATGTTGGATTTAGAGTTCCAGATTCTTCTATCTATATAGGAGAGAACAGAGTGAAACCTAAAAATAAAAACTGCTACTGTAAAGGAACGCTTCAACCTATAAGAAAAAAATTTGGTGAGCCAAGTGGGATTTGTGTACTGATCATTACCACCAAGTATCATCAAGATTCGGTGAAAAAATATTTGCTGGTATTTCGGAAACTCTTTATTTCTTAGAAGCTTTGCAACCCCTCTCAATGAAAGTGCTTTTCCACCGTCTGTGCCTAGGGCTACTTGAAGAGGAAACAAACTATAGAGACAAAACTGAGAACTCCTTTATTTTGTCAATTTTCAAAGAGCTACTAAGAACCATGTTGGATTTAGAGTTCCAAATTCATCTGTCTATATTGGAGAGAACAGAGTGAAACCTAAATATAAAAACTGCTACTGTAGACGAACGTTTCAACCTAGCAGAACAAAATTTGGTGAGCCAAGTGAGATTTGTGTACCGATCAGTACAACCAAGTATCATGAATATTGGGTGAAAAAATATTTGCTGGTATTTCGGAAAATCGTAATTTCTTGGAAGCTTGGCAACCCCTCTGAATGAAAGTGCTTTTCCACAGTCTCTGCTTAGGGCTATTTGAAGCGGAAACAAATCATAGAGACAAAACTGAGAACTACTTTATTTTGTCAAGTTTCAAAGAGCTACTACAAACCATGTTGGATTTAGAGTTCCAGTTTATTCTATCTATATAGGAGAGAACAGAGTGAAACCTAAAAATAAAAACTGCTACTGTAGACGAACGCTTCAACCTAGAAGAACAAAATTTGGTGAGCCAAGTGGGATTTGTTTACTGATCATTACCACCAAGTATCATCAAGATTCGGTGAAAAAATATTTGCTGGTATTTCGGAAAATCGTAATTTCTTAGAAGCTTGGCCACCCCTCTCAATGAAAGTGCTTTTCCACAGTCAGTGCCTAGGGCTACTTTAAGAGGAAACAATCCATAGAGACAAATCTGAGAACTCCTTTATTTTGTCAAGTTTCAAAGAGCTACTACAAACCATGTTGGATTTAGACTTCCAAATTCATCTATCTATATAGGAGAGAACAGAGGGAAACCTAAATATAACAACTGCTACTGTAGACGAACGCTTCAACCTACAAGAACAAAATTTGGTGAGCCAAGTGGGATTTCTGTAATGATCATTACCAGCAAGTATCATCAACATTGGGAGAAAAAATATTTGCTGGTATTTCGGAACCTCGTTATTTCTTAAAAGCTTGGCACCCGCTCTCAATGAAAGTGCTTTTCCACCGTCTGTTCCTTGGGCTACTTGAAGAGGAAACAAAACATAGAGACAAAACTGAGAACTAGTTTATTTTGTCAAGTTTCAAAGAGCTTCTACAAACCATGTTGGATTTAGAGTTCCAAATTTATCTATCTATGAGGCAGAGAACAGAGTGAAACCTAAATATAAAAACTGCTACAGTACAAGAACGCTTCAACCTAGAAGAACAAAATTTGGTGAGCCAAGTGGGATTTGTGTACTGATCATTACCACCAAATATCATCAACTTTGGGTGAAAAAATATTTGCTAATATTTGGAAACTCGTTATTTCTTAGAAGCTTGGCAACCCCTCTCAATGAAAGTGCTTTTCCATCGTCTGTGCCTAGGGATACTTTAAGAGGAAACAAACTATAGAGACAAAACAGAGAACTCCTTTATTTTGTCAAGTTTCAAAGAGCTACTACAAACCATGTTGGATTTAGAGTTCCAAATTCATCTGTCTATATTGAAGAGAACAGAGTGAAACCTAAATATAAAAACTGCTACTGTAGACGAACGCTTCAACCTAGCAGAACAAAATTTGGAGAGCCAAGTGGGATTTGTGTACCGATCAATACAACCAAGTATCATGAATATTGGGTGAAAAAATATTTGCTGGTATTTCGGAAACTCGTAATTTCTTGGAAGCTTGGCATCCCCTCTGAATGCAAGTGCTTTTCCACAGTCTCTGCTTAGGGCTACTTGAAGTGGAAACAAATCATAGAGACAAAACTGAGAACTACTTTATTTTGTCAAGTTTCAAAGAGCTACTACAAACCATATTGGATTTAGAGTTCCAAATTCATCTGTCTATATTGGAGAGAACAGAGTGAAACCTAAATATAAAAACTGCTACTGTAGACGAACGCTTCAACCTAGAAGAACAAAATTTGGTGAGCCAAGTGGGATTTGTGTACCGATCATCACCACCAAGTATCATCAAGATTCGGTGAAAAAATATTTGCTAGTATTTCGGAAACTCGTTATTTCTGAGAAGCTTGGCAACCCCTCTCAATGAAAGTGCATTTCCACAGGCAGTGCCTAGGGCTACTTGAAGAGGAAACAATCCATAGAGACAAAACTGAGAACTCCTTTATTTTGTCAAGTTTCAAAGAGCTACTACAAACGATATTGGATTTAGAGTTCCGGATTCATCTATCTATATAGGAGAGAACAGAGGGAAACCTAAATATAAAAACTGCTACTGTAAACGAACGCTTCAACCTAGAAGAACAAAATTTGGTGAGCCAAGTGGGATTTGTGTTCTGATCATTACCACCAAGTATCATCAACATTGGGTGAAAAAATATTTGCTGGTATTTCGGAAACTCGTTATATCTTAGAAGTTTGGCAACCCCTCTAAATGAAAATGCTTTTCCACCGTCGGTGCCTGGGCTACTTGAAGACGAAACAAACCATAGAGACAAAACTGAGAACTCCTTTATTTTGTCAAGTTTCAAAGAGGTACTGCAAACCATGTTGGATTTAGAGTTCAAAATTCATCTATCTATATAGGAGAGAACAGAGTGAAACCTAAATATAAAAACTGCTACTGTAGACGAAAGCTTCAACCTAGCAGAACAAAATTTGGTGAGCCAAGTGGGATTTGTGTACTGATCATTAACACAAAGTATCATAACGATTCGGTGAAAAAATATTTGCTGGTATTTCGGTAATTCATAATTTCTTAGAAGCTTGGCAACCCCTCTCAATGAAAGTGCTTTTCCACCGTCTGTGCCTAGGGCTACGTGAAGAGGAAACAAATCATAGAGACAAAACTAAGAACTTTTTTATTTTGTCAAGTTTCAAAAAACTACTACAAACCATGTTGGATTTAGAGTTCCAAAATTATCTATCTATAAAGCAGAGAACAGAGTGAAACCTAAATATAAAAACTGCTACTGTAGACGAACGCTTCAACCTAGAAGAACAAAATTTGTTGAGCCAAGTGGGATATGCGTACCGATTATTACCACCAAGTATCATCAAGATTGGGTGAAAAAATATTTGCTGGTATTTCGGAAACTCGTAATTTCTTGGAAGCTTGGCAACCCCTCTCAATGAAAGTGCTTTTCCACAATCTCTGCTTAGGGTTACATGAAGCGGAAACAAATCATAGAGACAAAACTGAGAACTCCTTTGCTTTGTCAAGTTTCAAAGAGCTACTACAAACCATATTTGATTTAGAGTTCCAAATTCATCTATCTATATAGGAGAGAACAGAGTGAAACCTAAATATAAAAACTGCTACTGTAGACGAACGCTTCAACCTAGTAGAACAAAATTAGGTGAGCCAAGTGGGATTTGCTTACTGATCATTACCACCATGGTGTCATCAAGATTGCATGAAAAAATATTTGCTGGTATTTAGGAAACTCGTTATTTCTTAGAAGCTTGGCAAACCCACTCAATGAAAGTGCTTTTCCACAGTCTGTTCCTTGGGGTACTTGAAGAGGAAACAAACCATTGAGACAAAACTGAGAACACCTTTATTTTGTCAAGTTTCAAAGAGCTACTACAAACGATGTTGGATTTAGAGTTCCAAGTTCATCTATCTATATAGCAGAGAACATAGTGAAACCTAAATATAAAAACTGCTACTCGCGACGAACGCTTCAACCTAGAAGAACAAAATTTGGTGAGCCAAGTGGGATTTGTGTACCGATCATTACCACCAAGTATCATCAAGATTGGGTGAAAAAAAATTTGCTGTTATTTCGGAAACTCGTAATTTCTTGGAAGCTTCGCAACCCCTCTCAATGAAAGTGCTTTTCCACAGTCTCTGCTTAGGGTACTTGAAGCGGAAACAAATCATAGAGACAAAACTGAGAACTCCTTTATTTTGTCAAGTTTCAAAGAGCTCCCACAAACCTTGTTGGATTTAGAGTTTCAAATTCATCTATCTATATAGGAGAGAACAGAGTGAAACCTAAATATAAAAACTGCTACTGTAGACGAACGCTACAACCTAGAAGAACAAAATTTGGTGAGCCAAGTGGTATTTGTGTACTGATCATTACCACCAAGTGTCATCAAGATTGCGTGAAAAAATACTTGCTGGTATTTCAGAAACTCGTCATTTCTTAGAAGCATGGCAAACCCTCTCAATGAGATTGCTTTTCCACAGTCTGTTCCGAGGGTTACCTGAAGAGGAAACAAACCATAGAGACAAAACTGAGAACTCATTTATTTTGTCAAGTTTCAAAGAGCTACTACAAACCATGTTGGATTTAGAGTTCCAAATACATCTATCTATATAGGAAACAGAGTGAAACCTAAAAATAAAAACTGCTACTGTAAACGAATGCTTCAACTTAGAAGATAAAAATTTGGTGAGCCAAGTGGGATTTGTGGACTTGTCATTAACGCCACGTATCATCAATATTGGGTGAAAAAATATTTGCTGGTATTTCGGAAACTCGTAATTTATTGGAAGCTTTTCAAGCCCTCTCAATGAAAGTGCTTTTCCACAGTCTCTGCCTAGGGCTACTTTAAGAGGAAACAAGCCATAGAGACAAAACTGAGAACTACTTTATTTTGCCAAGTTTCAAAGAGCTACTGCAAATCATGTTGGATTTAGAGTTCCAAATTCATCTGTCTATATAGGAGAGAACAGAGTGAAACCTACATATAAAAACTGCTACTGTAGACGAACGCTCCAACCTAGAAGAACAAAATTTGGTGAGCCAAGTGGGATTTGTGTACTGATCATTACCATCAAGTGTCATCAAGATTGCGTGAAAAAAAATTAGCTGGTATTTCGGAAACTCGTTATTTCTTGGAAGCTTGGCAACCCCTCTCAATGAAAGTGCTTTTCCACAGTCTGTGCCTAGGAGTACATGAAGAGGAAACAAAATATGGAGACAAAACTGAGAACTACTTTATTTTGTTAAGTTTCAAAAAGCTACTTCAAACCATGTTGGATTTAGAGTTCCAAATTCATCTATCTATATAGCAGAGAGCAGAGTGAAATCTAAATATAAAAACTGCTACTGTAGACGAACGCTTCATCCTAGCAGAACAAAATTTGGTGAGCCAAGTGGGATTTGTGTACCGATCAATACCACCAAGTATCATGAATATTGGGTGAAAAAATATTTGCTAGTATTTCGGAAACTCGTTATTTCTTAGAAGCTTGGCAACCCCTTTCAATGAAAGTGCTTTTCCACAGTCTCTGCTTAGGGCAACATGAAGCGGAAAAAAATCATAGAGACAAAACTGAGAACTCCTTTACTTTGTCACGTTTCAAAGAGATACTAGAAACCATATTGTATTTAGAATTCCAAATTCATCTATCTATATTGCAGAGAACACAGTGAAACCTAAATATAAAAACTGCTACCGTAGATGAACAATTCAACCTAGAAGAACACAATTTGGTGAGCCAAGTGGGACTTGTGTACTGATCATTACCACCAAGTATCATCAAGATTGCGTGAAAAAATATTTGCTGGTATTTCGGAAACTAGTTATTTCTTAGAAGCTTTGCAACCCTTCTCAATGAAAGTGCTTTTCCACCGTCTGTGCCTTGGGCTACTTGAAGAGGAAACAAACCATAGGGAAAAAACTGAGAACTCCTTTATTTTGTCAAGTTTCAAAGAGCTACTACAAACCATGTTGGATTTAGAGTTCCAAATTCATCTATCTATATCGCAGAGAACAGAGTGAAACCTAAATATAAAAACTGCTACTGTAGAAGAACGCTTCAACCTAGAAGAACAAAATTTGGTGAGCCAAGTGGGATTTGTGTACTGATCATGACCACCATGTATAATCAACATTGGGTGAAAAAATATTTGCTGGTATTTCGGATACTCCTAATTTCTTAGAAGCTTGGCAATCCCTCTCAATGAAAGTGCTTTTCCACCGTCTGTGCTTAGGGCTCCTTGAAGGAGAAACAAACCATAGAGACAAAAGTGAGAACTCCTTTATTTTGTCAATTTTCAAAGAGCTACTACAAACCATGTTGGATTTAGAGTTCCAAATTCATCTACCTATATAGCAGAGAACAGAGTGAAACCTAAATATAAAAACTGCTACTGTAGACGAACGCTTCAACCTAGAAGAACAAAATTTGGTGAGCCAAGTGAGATTTGTGTACCTATCATTACCACCACGTATCATCAACCTTGGGTGAAAAAAATATTTGCTGGTATTTCGGAAACTCATTATTTCTTAGAAGCTTGGCAACCCCTCTCATTGAAAGTGCTTTTCCACCGTCGGTGCCTAGGGCTAAGTGAAGAGGAAACAAACCATAGAGAGAAAACTGAGAACTCCTTTCCTTTGTCAAGTTTCAAAGAGCTACTACAAACCATGTTGGATTTAGAGTTCTAAATTCATCTATCTATATAGCAGAGAACAGAGTGAAACCTAAATATAAAAACTGCTACTGTAGATGAACAATTCAACCTAAAAGAACAAAATTTGGTGATCAAAGTGGGATTTGTGTACTGATCATTACCAACAAGTATCATCAAGATTGCGTGAAAAAATATTTGCTGGTATTTCGGAAACTCTTTATTTCTTAGAAGCTTGGGAACCCCTCTCAATGAAAGTGCTTTTCCACAGTCTGTTCCAGGCCTACTTGAAGAGGAAACAAACCATAGAGAAAAAACTGAGAACTCCTTTATTTTGTCAAGTTTCAAAGAGCTACTACAAAACATGTTGGATTTAGAGTTCCAAATTCATCTATCTATATAGGAGAGAACAGAGTAAAACCTAAAAATAAAATCTGCTACTGTAGACGAATGCTTCAACCTAGAAGAACAAAATTTGGTGAGCCAAGTGGGATTTGTGTACTTGTCCTTACCACCAAGTATCATCACGATTGGGTGAAAAAATATTTGCTGGTGTTTCGGAAACTCGTTATTTCTTCGAAGCTTGGCAAACCCTCACAATGAAAGTGTTTTTCCTCAGTCTGTGCCAGTGCTACTTGAAGAGGAAACAAACCATAGAGACAAAAGTGAGAGCTCCTTTGTTTTTTGAAGTTTCAAAAAGCTACTACAAACCATGTTGGATTTAGAGTTCCAAATTCATCTATCTATATAGGAGAGAACAGAGTAAAACCTAAAAATAAAAATTGCTACTGAAAACGAACACATCAACCTAGAAGAACAAAATTTGGTGAGTCAAGTGGGATTTGTGTACCAATCATTACCACCAAGTATCCTCAAGATTGGGTGAAAAAACATTTGCTGGTATTTCGGAAACTCGTAATTTCTTGGAAGCTTGGAAAACCCTCTCAATGAAAGTGCTTTTCCACAGTCTCTGCCTAGGGCTACTTGAAGCGGAAACAAACCATAGAGACAAAAGTGAGAACTCCTTTATTTTTTCAAGTTTCAAAAAGCTACTACAAAAAATGTTGGATTTAGAGTTCCAAATTCATCTATCTATATAGGAGAGAACAGAGTGTAACCTAAATATAAAAACTGCTACTGTAGACGAACGCTTCAACCTAGAAGAACAAAATTTGGTGAGCCAAGTGGGATTTGTGTACTTATCATTACCACCAAGTGTCATCAAGATTGCGTGAAAAAATATTTGCTGGTATTTCGGAAACTCGTTATTTCTTAGTAGCTTGGCAATCCCTCTCAATGAAAGTGCTTTTCCACAGTCTGTGCCAGGGCTACTTGAAGAGGAAACAAACCATAGAGACAAAACTGAGAACTCCTTTATTTTGTCAAGTTTCAAAGAGCTACTACAAACCATGTTGGATTTAGAGTTCCAAATTCATCTATCTATATAGGAGAGAACAGAGTAAAACCTAAAAATAAAAACTGCTACTGTAGACGAATGCTTCAAGCTAGAAGAACAAAATTTGGTGAGCCAAGTGGGATTTGTGTACTTGTCCTTACCACCAAGTATCATCAAGATTGGGTGAAAAAATATTTGCTGGTATTTCGGAAACTCGTTATTTCTTAGAAGCTTGGCAACCACTCTTAATGAAAGTGCTTTTTATCAGTCTGTGCCAGGGGTACTTGAAGAGGAAACAAACCATAGAGACAAAAGTGAGAACTCCTTTATTTTTTCAAGTTTCAAAAAGCTACTACAAAAAATGTTGGATTTAGAGTTCCAAATTCATCTATCTATATAGCAGAGAACAGAGTGAAACCTAAAAGTAAAAATTGCTACTGAAAACGAACACATCAACCTAGAAGAACAAAATTTGGTGAGTCAAGTGGGATTTGTGTACCGATCATTACCACCAAGTATCATCAAGAATGGGTGAAAAAATATTTGCTGGTATTTCGGAAACTCGTAATTTCTTGGAAGCTTGGCAACCCTTTCAATGAAAGTGCTTTTCCACAGTCCCTGCTTAGGGCTACTTGAAGCGGAAACAAATAATAGAGACAAAACTGAGAACTACTTTATTTTGTCAAGTTTCAAAGAGCTACTACAAACCATGTTGGATTTAGAGTTCCAAATTCATCTATCTATATAGGAGAGAACACAGTGAAACCGAAAAATAAAAACTGCTACTGTAAACGAACACTTCAACTTAGAAGAACAAAATTTGGTGAGCCAAGTGTGATTTGTGGACTTGTCCTTACCACCACGTATTATCAAGATTGGGAGAAAAAATATTTGCTGGTATTTCGGAAACTCGTATTTTCTTGGAAGCTTGGCAACACCTCTCAATGAAAGTTCTTTTCCACCATCTGTGCCTAGGGCTACTTGAAGAGAAAACAATCCATAGAGACAAAACTGAGAACTCCTTTATTTTGTCAAGTTTCAAAGAGCCACTACAAACCATGTTGGATTTAGAGTTCCAAATTCATCTATCTATATAGGAGAGAACAGAGGGAAACCTAAATATAAAAACTGCTACAGTAGATGAACGCCTCAACATAGAAGAAGAATATTTGGTGAGCCAAGTGGGATTTGTGTACTGATCATTACCACCAAGTTCATCAAGATTGTGAGAAAAAATATTTGCTGGTATTTCGGAAACTCGTTATTTCTTAGAAGCGTGGCAACCCCTCTCAATGAAAGTGCTTTTCCACAGTCTGTGCCAGGGCTACTTGAGGAGGAAACAAACCATAGAGACAAAACTGAGAACTCCTTTATTTTGTCAAGTTTCAAAGAGCTACTACAAACCATGTTGGATTTAGAGTTCCAAATTCATCTATCTCTATAGGAGAGAACAGAGTGATACCTAAATATAAAAACTGCTACTTAGACGAATGCTTCAACTTAGAAGAACAAAATTTGGTGAGCCAAGTGGGATTTGTGAACCGATCATAACCAACAAGTATCATCAAGATTGGGTGAAAAAATATTTGCCGGTATTTCGGAAACTCGTAATTTCTTGGAAGCTTGGCAACCCCTCTCAATGAAAGTGTTTTTCCACAGTCTCTGCTCAGGGCTGCTTGAAGCGGAAACAAATCAGAGAGACAAAACTGAGAACTCCTTTATTTTGTCAAGTTTCAAAGAGCTACAACAAACCATATTGTACTTAGAGTTCAAATTCATCTATCTATATAGGAGAGAACAGAGTGAAACCTAAATATAAAAACTGCTACTGTAGACGAACGCTTCAACCTAGAAGAACAAAATTTGATGAGCCAAGTGGGATTTGTGTACTGATCATTACCACCAAGTGTCATCAAGATTGCGTGAAAAAATATTTGCTGGTATTTCGGAAAATCGTTATTTCTTAGAAGCTTGGCAACCCCTCTCAATGAAAGTGCTTTTCCACAGTCTGTGCCAGGGATACTTGAAGAGGAAACAAACCATAGAGACAAAACTGAGAACTCCTTTATTTTGTCAAGTTTCAAAGAGCTACTCCAAACCATGTTGGATTTAGAGTTCCAAATTCATCTATCTATATAGGAGAGACAAGAGTGAAACCTAAAAATAAAAACTTCTTCTGATAACGAACGCATCAACCTAGAAGAAGAAAATTTGGTGAGCCAAGTGGGATTTGAGTAGTGATCATTACCACCAAGTATCATCAAGATTGGGTGAAAAAATATATGCTAGTATTTCAGAAACTGGTAATTTCTTGGAAGCTTGGCAACCCCTCTCAATGAAAGTGCTTTTCCACCGTCTGAGCTGAGGGCTACTTGAAGAGGATACAAACCATAGAGAAAAAACTCAGAACTCCTTTATTTGTCAAGTTTCAAAGAGCCACTACAAACCATGTTGGATTTAGAGTTCCAAATTCATCAATCTATATACAAGAGAAGAGAGTGAAACCTAAACATAAAAAGTGCTACTGTGGAAGAACGCTTAAACCTAGAAGAACAAAATTTGGTGAGCCTAGTGGGATTTGTGTACTGATCATTACCACCAAGTATCATCAAGATTGGGTGAAAAAACATTTGCTGGTATTTCGGAAACTCGTAATTTCTTGGAAGCTTGGCAACCCCTCTCAATGAAAGTGCTTTTCCACCGTCACTGCTTAGGGCTACTTGAAGCGGAAACAAATTATAGAGACAAAACTGAGAACTCATTTATTTTATCAAGTTTCAAACAGCTACTACAAACCATGTTGGATTTAGACTTCCACATTCTTCTATCTATACAGGAGAGAACAGAGTAAAACCTAAAAATAAAAACTGCTACTGTAGACGAATGCTTCAACCTAGAAGAACAGAATTTTGTGAGCCAAGTGGGATTTGGGTACCGATCTTAACCACCAAGTATCATCAAGACTGGGTGAAAAAATATTTGCTGGTAATTCCGAAACTCGTTATTTCTTAGAAGCTTTGCAACCCCTCTAAATGAAAGTGCTTTTCCACAGTCCCTGCTTTGGGCTACTTGAAGCAGAAACAAATAATAGAGACAAAACTGAGAACTACTTTATTTTGTCAAGTTTCAAAGTGCTACTACAAACCATGTTGGATTTAGAGTTCCAAATTCTTCTATCTATACAGGACAGAACAGAGTAAAACCTAAAAATAAAAACTGCTACTGTAGACGAATGCTTCAACCTAGAAGAACAGAATTTTGTGAGCCAAGTTGGATTTGTGTACTTGTCCTTACCACCAAGTATCATCAAGATTGGGTGAAAAAATATTTGCATTTATTTCGGAAACCGGAATTTCTTGGTAGCTTGGCAACCCCTCTCAATGAAAGTCCTTTTCCACCGTCTGTGCCTAGGGCTACTTGAAGAGGAAACAACCCATTGAGAAAAAACTGAGAACTCCTTTATTTTGTCAAGTTTCAAAGAGCCACTACAAACCATGTTGAATTTAGAGTTCCAAATTCATCTATCTATATACGGGAGAACAGAGTGAAACCTAAACATAAAAAATGCTACAGTAGTAGAACGCTTCAACCTAGAAGAACAAAATTTGGTGAGCCAAGTGGGATTTGTGTACTGATCATTACCACCAAGTATCATCAAGATTGGGTGAAAAAATAGTTGCTGGTATTTCGGAAACTCGTAATTTATTGGAAGCTTGGCAACCCCTCTCAATGAAAGTGCTTTTCCACAGTCACTGCTTAGGGCTACGTGAAGCGGAAAGAAATCATAGAGACAAAAATGAGAACTCCTTTATTTTGTCAAGTTTCAAAGAGCTACTACAAACCATGTTGGATTTAGAGTTCCAAATTCATCTATTTATAATAGAGAGAACAGAGTGAAACCTAAAAATAAAAACTGCTAGTGTAAACAAACGCTTCAACATAGAAGAACAAAATTTGGTGATCCAAGTGGGATTTGTGTACTTGTCCTTACCACCAAGTATCATCAAGATTGGGTGAAAAAATATTTGCTGGTATTTCGGAATCTCGTTATTTCTTAGAAGCTTGGCAACCCCTCTCAATGATAGTGCTTTTCCACAGTCTGTGCCAGGGCTAATTGAGGAGGAAAGAATCCATAGAGACAAAAATGAGAACTCCTTTATTTTCTCAAGTTTCAAAGAGCTACTACAAACCATATTGGATTTAGAGTTCCAAATTTATCTATCTATATAGGAGAGAACAGAGTGAAACCTAAATATAAAAACTGCTACTGTAGACGAACGCTTCAACCTAGAAGAACAAAATTTGATGAGCCAAGTGGGATTTGTGTACCGATCTTCACCCCCAAGTATCATCAAGATTGGGTGAAAAAATATTTGCTGTTATTTTGGAAACTCGTTATTTCTTGGAAGCTTGGCAACCCCTCTCAATGAAAGGGCTTTTCCACCGTCTGTGCCGAGGGCTACTTGAAGAGGAAACAAACCATAGAGAAAAAATGAGAACTCCTTTATTTTGTCAAGTTTCAAAGAGCCACTACAAACCATGTTGGATTTAGAGTTCCAAATTCATGTATCTAAATAGCAGAGAACAGAGTGAAACCTAAATATAAAAACTGGTAGTGTAGACGAACGCTTCAACCGAGAAGAACAAAATTTGGTGAGTCAAGTGGGATTTTTGTACCGATCATTACCACCACGTATCATCAACATTGGGTGAAAAAATGTTTGCTGGTATTTCGGAAACTCGTAATTTTTGGAAGCTTGGCAACCCCTTTCAATGAAAGTGCTTTTCCACAGTCTCTGCTTAGGGCAACATGAAGCGGTAACAAATCGTAGAGACAAAACTGAGAACTGCTTTACTTTGTCACGTTTCAAAGAGGTACTACAAACCATGTTGGATTTAGAGTTCCAAATTCATCTATCTATATCGCAGAGAACAGAGTGAAACCTAAATATAAAACTGCTACTGTAGACGAACGCTTCAACCTAGAAGAACAAAATTTGGTGAGCCAAGTGGGATTTGTCTTCTTGTCCTTACCACCAAGTATCATCAAGATTGGGTGAAAAAATATTTGCTGGTATTTCGGAAACTCGTTATTTCTTAGAAGCTTGGCAACCCCTCTCAATGAAACTGCTTTTCCACAGTCTGTGCCAGGGCTACTTGAAGAGGAAACAAACCATAGAGACAAAACTAAGAACTCCTTTATTTTGTCAACTTTCAAAAAGCTACTACAAACCATGCAGGATTTAGAGTTCCAAATTCATCTATCTATATAGGAGAGAACAGAGGGAAACCTAAATATTAAAACTGCTACAGTAACAAACGATTCAACCTAGAAGAATAAAATTTTGTGAGCCAAGTGGGATTTGAGTACCGATCTTAACCACCAAGTATCATCAAGACTGGGTGAAAAAATATTTGCTGGTAATTCCGAAACTCATTATTTCTTAGAAGCTTGGCAACCCCTCTCAATGAAAGTGCTTTTCAACAGTCCCTGCTTAGGGCTACTTGAAGCGGAAACAAATAATAGAGACAAAACTGAGAACTACTTTATTTTGTCAAGTTTCAAAGAGATACTACAAACCATGTTGGATTTAGAGTTCCAAATTCATCTATCTATATAGGAGAAAACAGAGTGAAACCGAAAAATAAAAACTGCTACTGTAAACGAACGCTTCAACTTAGAAGAACAAAATTTGGTGAGCCAAGTGTGATTTGTGGACTTGTCCTTACCACCACGTATTATCAAGATTGGGAGAAAAAATATTTGCTGGTATTTCGGAAACTCGTATTTTCTTGGAAGCTTGGCAACACCTCTCAATGAAAGTTCTTTTCCACCATCTGTGCCTAGGGCTACTTGAAGAGAAAACAATCCATAGAGACAAAACTGAGAACTCCTTTATTTTGTCAAGTTTCAAAGACCCACTACAAACCATGTTGGATTTAGAGTTCCAAATTCATCTATCTATATAGGAGAGAACAGAGGGAAACCTAAATATAAAAACTGCTACAGTAGATGAACGCCTCAACCTAGAAGAACAATATTTGGTGAGCCAAGTGGGATTTGTGTACTGATCATTACCACCAAGTTCATCAAGATTGCGAGAAAAAATATTTGCTGGTATTTCGGAAACTTGTTATTTCTTAGAAGCTTGGCAACCCCTCTCAATGAAAGTGCTTTTCCACAGTCTCTGCTTAGGGCTGCTTGAAGCGGAAACAAATCAGAGAGACAAAACTGAGAACTCCTTTATTTTGTCAAGTTTCAAAGAGCTACAACAAACCATATTGGACTTAGAGTTCAAATTCATCTATCTATATAGGAGAGAACAGAGTGAAACCTAAATATAAAAACTGCTACTGTCGACGAACCCTTCAACCTAGAAGAATAAAATTTGGTGAGTCAAGTGGGATTTGTGTACCGATCTTCACCACCAAGTATCATCAAGACGGGGTGAAAAAATATTTCCTGGTAATTCGGAAAGTCGTTATTTCTTAGAAGCTTGGCAACCCCTCTCAATGAAAGTGCTTTTCCACAGTCCCTGCTTAGGGCTACTTGAAGCGGAAACAAACCATAGAGACAAAACTGAGAACTCCTTTATTTTGTAAAGTTTCAAAGAGCTACTACAAACCATGTTGGATTTAGAGTTCCAAATTCTTCTATCTATACAGGAGAGAACAGAGTAAAACCTAAAAATAAAAACTGCTACTGTAGACGAATGCTTCAACCTAGAAGAACAGAATTTTGTGAGTCAAGTTGGATTTGTGTACTTGTCCTTACCACCAAGTATCATCAAGATTGGGTGAAAAAATATTTGCTGGTATTTCGGAAACTCGTTATTTCTTAGAAGCTTGGCAACCCATCTCAATGAAACTGCTTTTCCACAGTCTGTGCCAGGGCTACTTGAAGAGGAAACAAACCATAGAGACAAAACTAAGAACTCCTTTATTTTGTCAACTTTCAAAGAGCTACTACAAACCATGCAGGATTTAGAGTTCCAAATTCATCTATCTATATAGGAGAGAACAGATTGAAACCTAAAAATAAAAACTGCTACTGATAACGAACGCATTAACCTAGAAGAACAAAATATGGTGAGTCAAGTGGGATTTTTGTACCGATCACTACCACCAAGTATCATCAAGATTGGTTGAAAAAATATTTGCAGGTATTTCGGAAACTGGGAATTTCTTGGTAGCTTGGCAACCCCTCTCAATGAAAGTCCTTTTCCACCGTCTGTGCCTAGGGCTACTTGAAGAGGAAACAACCCATTGAGAAAAAACTGAGAACTCCTTTATTTTGTCAAGTTTCAAAGAGCCACTACAAACCATGTTGAATTTAGAGTTCCAAATTCATCTATCTATATACGGGAGAACAGAGTGAAAGCTAAACATAAAAAATGCTACAGTAGAAGAACGCTTCCACCTAGAAGAACAAAATTTAGTGAGCCAAGTGGGATTTGTGTACTGATCATTACCACCAAGTATCATCAAGATTGGGTGAAAAAATAGTTGCTGGTATTTCGGAAACTCGTAATTTCTTGGAAGCTTGGCAACCCCTCTCAATGAAAGTGCTTTTCCACAGTCACTGCTTAGGGCTACGTGAAGCGGAAAGAAATCATAGAGACAAAAATGAGAACTCCTTTATTTTGTCAAGTTTCAAAGAGCTACTACAAACCATGTTGGATTTAGAGTTCCAAATTCATCTATTTATAATAGAGAGAACAGAGTGAAACCTAAAAATAAAAACTGCTAGTGTAAACAAACGCTTCAACATAGAAGAACAAAATTTGGTGATCCAAGTGGGATTTGTGTACTTGTCCTTACCACCAAGTATCATCAAGATTGGGTGAAAAAATATTTGCTGGTATTTCGGAAACTCGTTATTTCTTAGAAGCTTGGCAACCCCTCTCAATGAAAGTGCTTTTCCACAGTCTGTGCCAGGGCTAATTGAGGAGGAAAGAATCCATAGAGACAAAAATGAGAACTCCTTTATTTTCTCAAGTTTCAAAGAGTTACTACAAACCATATTGGATTTAGAATTCCAAATTCACCTATCTATATAGGAGAGACAGTGTAAAACGTAAATATAAAAACTGCTACAGTAGACGAACGCTTCAACCTAGAAGAACAAAATTTCGTGAGCCAAGTGGGATTTGTGTACTGATCATTACCACCAATGTCATCAAGATTGTGAGAAAAAATATTTGCTGGTGTTTCGGAAACTCGTTATTTCTTAGAAGCTTGGCAACCCCTCGCAATGAAAGTGCTTTTCCACAGTCCCTGCTTAGGGTTACTTGAAGCGGAAACAAATAATAGAGACAAAAATGAGAACTCCTTTATTTTGTCAAGTTTCAAAGAGCTACTACAAACCATGTTAGATTTAGAGTTCCAAATTCATCTATCTATATAGGAGAGAACAGAGTGAAACCGAAAAATAAAAACTGCTACTGTAAACAAACGCTTCAACTTAGAAGAACAAAATTTGGTGAGCCAAGTGGGATTTGTGGACTTGTCATTACCACCACGTATCATCAAGATTGGGTGAAAAAATAGTTGCTGGTATTTCGGAAACTCGTAATTTCTTGGAAGCTTGGAAACCCCTCTCAATGAAAGTGCTTTTCCACAGTCACTGCTTAGGGCTACGTGAAGCGGAAAGAAACCATAGAGACAAAACTGAGAACTCCTTTATTTTGTCAAGTTTCGAGGAGCTACTGCAAACCATGTTGGATTTAGAGTTCCAAATTCATCTATCTCTATAGCAGAGAACAGAGTAAAACCTAAAAATAAAAACTGCTACTGTAGTGGAATGCTTCAACATAGAAGAACAGAATTTGGTGAGCCAAGTGGGATTTGTGTACTTGTCCTTACCACCAAGTATCATCAAGATTGGGTGAAAAAATAGTTGCTGGTATTTCGGAAACTCGTAATTTCTTGGAAGCTTGGCAACCCATCTCAATGAAAGTGCTTTTCCACAGTCACTGCTTAGGGCTACGTGAAGCGGAAAGAAATCATAGAGACAAAAATGAGAACTCCTTTATTTTGTCAAGTTTCAAAGAGCTACTACAAACCATGTTGGATTTAGAGTTCCAAATTCATCTATTTATAATAGAGAGAACAGAGTGAAACCTAAAAATAAAAACTGCTAGTGTAAACAAACGCTTCAACATAGAAGAACAAAATTTGGTGATCCAAGTGGGATTTGTGTACTTGTCCTTACCACCAAGTATCATCAAGATTGGGTGAAAAAATATTTGCTGGTATTTCGGAAACGTTATTTCTTAGAAGCTTGGCAACCCCTCTCAATGAAAGTGCATTTCCACAGTCTGTGCCAGGGCTAATTGAGGAGGAAAGAATCCATAGAGACAAAAATGAGAACTCCTTTATTTTCTCAAGTTTCAAAGAGCTACTACAAACCATATTGGATTTAGAGTTCCAAATTTATCTATCTATATAGGAGAGAACAGAGTGAAACCTAAATATAAAAACTGCTACTGTAGACGAACGCTTCAACCTAGAAGAACAAAATTTGATGAGCCAAGTGGGATTTGTGTACCGATCTTCACCCCCAAGTATCATCAAGATTGGGTGAAAAAATATTTGCTGTTATTTTGGAAACTCGTTATTTCTTGGAAGCTTGGCAACCCCTCTCAATGAAAGGGCTTTTCCACCGTCTGTGCCGAGGGCTACTTGAAGAGGAAACAAACCATAGAGAAAAAATGAGAACTCCTTTATTTTGTCAAGTTTCAAAGAGCCACTACAAACCATGTTGGATTTAGAGTTCCAAATTCATGTATCTAAATAGCAGAGAACAGAGTGAAACCTAAATATAAAAACTGGTAGTGTAGACGAACGCTTCAACCGAGAAGAACAAAATTTGGTGAGTCAAGTGGATTTTTGTACCGATCATTACCACCACGTATCATCAACATTGGGTGAAAAAATGTTTGCTGGTATTTCGGAAACTCGTAATTTTTGGAAGCTTGGCAACCCCTTTCAATGAAAGTGCTTTTCCACAGTCTCTGCTTAGGGCAACATGAAGCGGTAACAAATCGTAGAGACAAAACTGAGAACTGCTTTACTTTGTCACGTTTCAAAGAGGTACTACAAACCATGTTGGATTTAGAGTTCCAAATTCATCTATCTATATCGCAGAGAACAGAGTGAAACCTAAATATAAAACTGCTACTGTAGACGAACGCTTCAACCTAGAAGAACAAAATTTGGTGAGCCAAGTGGGATTTGTCTTCTTGTCCTTACCACCAAGTATCATCAAGATTGGGTGAAAAAATATTTGCTGGTATTTCGGAAACTCGTTATTTCTTAGAAGCTTGGCAACCCCTCTCAATGAAACTGCTTTTCCACAGTCTGTGCCAGGGCTACTTGAAGAGGAAACAAACCATAGAGACAAAACTAAGAACTCCTTTATTTTGTCAACTTTCAAAAAGCTACTACAAACCATGCAGGATTTAGAGTTCCAAATTCATCTATCTATATAGGAGAGAACAGAGGGAAACCTAAATATTAAAACTGCTACAGTAACAAACGATTCAACCTAGAAGAATAAAATTTTGTGAGCCAAGTGGGATTTGAGTACCGATCTTAACCACCAAGTATCATCAAGACTGGGTGAAAAAATATTTGCTGGTAATTCCGAAACTCATTATTTCTTAGAAGCTTGGCAACCCCTCTCAATGAAAGTGCTTTTCAACAGTCCCTGCTTAGGGCTACTTGAAGCGGAAACAAATAATAGAGACAAAACTGAGAACTACTTTATTTTGTCAAGTTTCAAAGAGATACTACAAACCATGTTGGATTTAGAGTTCCAAATTCATCTATCTATATAGGAGAAAACAGAGTGAAACCGAAAAATAAAAACTGCTACTGTAAACGAACGCTTCAACTTAGAAGAACAAAATTTGGTGAGCCAAGTGTGATTTGTGGACTTGTCCTTACCACCACGTATTATCAAGATTGGGAGAAAAAATATTTGCTGGTATTTCGGAAACTCGTATTTTCTTGGAAGCTTGGCAACACCTCTCAATGAAAGTTCTTTTCCACCATCTGTGCCTAGGGCTACTTGAAGAGAAAACAATCCATAGAGACAAAACTGAGAACTCCTTTATTTTGTCAAGTTTCAAAGACCCACTACAAACCATGTTGGATTTAGAGTTCCAAATTCATCTATCTATATAGGAGAGAACAGAGGGAAACCTAAATATAAAAACTGCTACAGTAGATGAACGCCTCAACCTAGAAGAACAATATTTGGTGAGCCAAGTGGGATTTGTGTACTGATCATTACCACCAAGTTCATCAAGATTGCGAGAAAAAATATTTGCTGGTATTTCGGAAACTTGTTATTTCTTAGAAGCTTGGCAACCCCTCTCAATGAAAGTGCTTTTCCACAGTCTCTGCTTAGGGCTGCTTGAAGCGGAAACAAATCAGAGAGACAAAACTGAGAACTCCTTTATTTTGTCAAGTTTCAAAGAGCTACAACAAACCATATTGGACTTAGAGTTCAAATTCATCTATCTATATAGGAGAGAACAGAGTGAAACCTAAATATAAAAACTGCTACTGTCGACGAACCCTTCAACCTAGAAGAATAAAATTTGGTGAGTCAAGTGGGATTTGTGTACCGATCTTCACCACCAAGTATC